>NW_022900951.1:4350326-4383727 GCF_012274545.1 Fukomys damarensis
TTTTTTTTTTTTTTTTTTTTTTTTTTTTTGCTTAGAGGAAATCAATTCTTCTCTACTAAAGGCGGCACGAGACACTTAGCCCAGAAACGAGGGATCTGTAAACATTGTGTTTTCCTTGAGATTTGTATTAGTCAGTGTTATGGCTTGTATCTAGACTCTCCCCAAAGCCACATACGCTCATAGGTGGGGGTTTTCAGAGGTGACTGGATCTAGGCTGTGTGAAGGTGGATCCAGGGTGTGGGGCGTAAAAACTCAAGATGTTCAAGTTAATCATTAAGATTAACCATCACACACATCTATACACGTGTTTATGGTGAAGGAATTGACTCACATGGCCCAGAAATGGAAGGCTGACAACATGTATGACCAAAGTAGAGCCATTTCTTTTAGCATTTTAAAGGATACGTTTGTTCGGTGTACGTATAAAGAACTTCAACCTTTATCTCACTGTCTACAAATATATAAACCCAAAATGAACCTAAGGAAGAAAGTTAACGCAATCACATTTCATAGGAGAAATGCCTCACAGGAGAAAAACTGTTGCAACTGTGAGGATAAAAACATAAAACTATGAAGTATAAGAGACGATACCAATAAACCAGAATTTTGTCAATGTTAAAAATCACTCTTCAGCATATACCAGTGAACAAAATTTAAATTACAGATGGGAGAAAAGCTAAGCGATCTAAATATCTGACAAAAATACAGAATCTAATATAAAGAACGAACACTGACAGCTTAGTGATCAATTAAAATGCTAATTTGAAATGGCAAAAGATTTAAACAGACATCACACATAAGAAGATATACAAATGGCGAATGATAAAACGAAAGTGAAACAATGAATGTCTAGTATCATCAGTATCCAGGAAGCGTCAATGAACACAGTAATGCAGTTTCTCTCTGCTATTGCTTGTCTGGCTGAAGTTGAAAGTCCTGACAATTACAAGAGTTGACAAAGATAGGAGAACTTCAGTGCGTGTCTTTCCTTGTGGCAGTGTAACGTGGGAATGATTTGGACAGTTGCTTCTAAAGTTAAGCACACCACTCACTCAGCTTTCCTTCCTAACTTCCTTTTCTTTCTCCTTCTACGAATTTTTAAAGATTTGTTGAACTCTTCTGATTTTTTAAAAAGAAGACCCTTTTTAAGAGTATAGGAATTTTGTTTGTTTGTTTGTTTTGGTACCAGGGATCGAACCTGGGTCCTTGTGCTTGTGAGGCAGGCGCCGGAACCACTGAGCTAAATCCCTGGCCCAAGAGTCTAGGAATATTATCGAACTTGTTTGCCATTGGGATGAAGAGTAGAGAATTATGGTACGTAAATGTATTTCACAAGATTATTTCTTTCAGTTGGGTTAAAAGTTATGAAGTGATGAAGAGATAACCTATTTGAGGTTGGAACGGAGAAAAGGAGAAGCATGGGTAATGTTCTATCAGGGGATTTGGGAAGCAAGCCTGTGAATATGCTGTTTGCAGATAGCAAAGTGCAAGAAAGTAAAGCATCATTCTACATTAGTGTATCTCTGCATAACCTCTGCCTCTAAGCATGTTGGCATAGGACAATTCCTCCTTAGCATGTTACTAGCTCTTTTTTTAAACAAAGATTTTGCTCAGTAGAAAAAAGAGCTTTAGGTGAATGCAAGTGGTAAGAAATATCACTGCGAGCCTGTGGATACCTCTTGGTGACATGAGACATTTCGCATGTCCCACTGACTGACTCTCAGGTTTCCAGTATGGCGGCCTGTGATCACTTTGCATCCAAATCGCCTTGGGACCTGATTGAAAGGCTGGCTTCCTGGCAGTTACTTCCTGGCAATCTTGTTACTAACAAGCACATGAAGAGGTCATTGGACACCTTACCATCGGAGAACCACTGACCAGTAACGAATGCCAAGTTTCTGCAATGAGATGGAGGGGCAGGGAGATGCTTCTGAGTGAAACAGGTTGGATCCTGTTTTTGTGCTATATATTACCTTATCTGTGAGCACTCGTGCTTTCGCAAGGACTCTTAGACATGAACTTCAACATTGTGGGGCCAGAAGCTGTAGCAGAGTTTAAGCTCTCCTGATGCAGAAAAGTCTCAGAAACTCAGATGGTTGGTTGGCTCACTGGAATAGTTGACCAAGCCAAGCTCCCTGGCCAATCCCACTGAAGTCATAATATGAGACAGAAGGGACACATACTTACACCAAATGAAACAAAAGAACAGAAGTGACGGAACACATACCACATGTCAGTATCTTTTAAAATAGTAGCTCAAATAAAATAAGTCGATGCAATCCATGGCAGTTTAGGGTAAGCATTGCTTTCTGTATCCTGTGGGGAGAAACAACTCACTGAAGCAGCAGAAGAAAAATGCAAGTCTAAATCTCAGTTTTGACATAATTTCAGGCAAATGCTAGAAGCCTTTGAGTAGTTTATTCCAAACTAATTTTTTCTTTAAAAAAATCAAAAGCATTTCCTGTGTTCCTGGTAGGCATCCACCTAGAGAGATTTTAATTTGGCTTTCTTTACATGACCCAACATCTTTACTTATATTGTTTAGTAACATCTTCTAATGTTGTGAAAGCATGGCTAGACTTTAAAAATACATTTCCTAATTTATGTGGTGATTTATCAGTAGCAGCAGGCTGATAATAAGAGTAGGGATGCTTGTATCAGAAATTTATTCTTTTATTACTCATGATCTAAAAACTGCTAGTAAAGGTTTTGCCTAATCATATTTCAAGAAGCATTTAGTATGAACATTTTTAACCAATGGAAGCTTAAAAAGTGAATGAAAATGAAATGTTCCATTTTGTTAATCTAGAAGAGATAATACAGTATACTATGTCCTACTGTGCAACTGTGACAAGATAAAAAGCTATAAACCATAAGAGAAAATAATCAATACATTGACTTTGTCAGCATTGAAATTTGCTATCTGAATTTGCCAGGACACAAAATAAAATTTCAGGGCCAGAATGAGAGAAAAGATTAACAATCCGAACATCTGACAATGAAATTGAGCCTAATTTTGAGAAAGAACTCTGACAACTACATAATTACAGATCAAATGCTAATTAAAAATGGCCAAGATAGCTGGGTATAGTGGCGCACGCCTGTAATTGGGAGGCTGAGGCAGAAGGATCCCTCTGAGTTCGAGACCAGCCTGGGCTACATAGTGAGTTCCAGGTTAGTCTCGACTACATAGTGAGACCCTGTCTCAAAAAACAAAACAAAACCAAAACAAAGGCCAAGAAGCCATGCATGGGAGCACACATCCAGAGTCCCAACATCCTGGGAAGCTGAACCAGGAAGATCACAAGGCAGATCACAGCATGGCAAGCTAGTGACTTCATAACACCCTGTATCAAAATAAAAGACAAGAACAGGGCTATTGAGGTAACACAGTGCAGAGGCTCCAGGTTCAATCCCCAGTACATTAGACAAACAAAGAAACAAAGCAAAAGATCAAAACAAGCACTTTGACATTTTGCATAAGAAGTTATACAAATGACCGATAATGAAAGGAAAATGAAACCACTTGCTGCTCGAGACTTCCATTAAAATTTTCAAGCCAGAAACAATTCATGGTCCAGTGGTATCTCGGTTCACACATGCTTTTTGTGTGCATACAGAAGCATGTGGCAAAATGTCTGTATTGGGTGACAGGCATGACCACGGCCACCTTTCCCACACCAACCTGAATGTGGCCATCTTTTCCAGAATTGTGGAGCAAAGTAAGTTCTTGAACTGAGGTACCATTGTATTTAATCACATAATTTCCACTAACAAAAGATTTTTGTGACTTCTCTTGACTTATGTCATGTTTTCTTCTTACAAACGCATTTGTCTTATGCCCTAGCGTAAGGAATCTGGCCAGGGTTTTATTAATTCATTCTAGCACACATTTTGAGGATTAATAGAATGAATATACATTTAAGGAACACAACAATGGATAACAAAATTGCATTTAAATATATGTAGCATACCATTCTGTAAATAGTACTTGGATCCAGGGTTCAAATTTCCCCAAGTTCAGGAGTACATGTGTGTAGAAATATGCATATATATGTGCACATGGATGCAAACATATATTTATGCATGTAAACATGGGTATATATATATATGACTTAAAATCATGTGTAAAATTAAAATCTGATTTTAGGCTATGTATACATGCATATATGTATGAATATATAAAACCTAAAATCATATATATGGTACAAATATATTTATAAGCACACACACACACACATATATATTTCAAATATATAAGTAGCTTCTTCAGGAAACTATAGCTAATATTTCTATGGAATATAAAAGATTAAATTAGCATACACCAGTGCTTACTTTTTCTTTTAATATTTAAAACTAGCATTTGAGGCTAGATGGTGGTGTTTTAGTGAACGAGACTGCCTGGATGATAATTTATTTAAAAACTTCCACTTAAATCAATGAACATTCAGTGCATCACAGTCAAAGAATTTAAAAATTTCCCATTATCTTAAAATTTTACTCACTTATTGCATAGCGAATATCCACTAGGGAGAGTCTAATATTCATTTGGTGAACTGTGCAATGTACAAAATCCAATAAAACTTAATAAAATAATATTGTACCAACAAGAGAATTAATTTCTTCCAACTATTCATCTATTTGTATAGTCCGTGGTTCATCCTAAATCAAATAAAAGCATTACACCTTGGAGCGGAGAAGGACAAACAATGTTCTGGTCCAAACAAGATTTTGATTACCTGCTTTTCCCTCCGGAGGAATGCAGATAGTAAACTAATGAAATTGACTTTTATTACTGATTCATTGAGATACGAATGAAGTAACAGCTTTGGAGTTTCAAGAATCCACAGGAAGAGTAGATTAGGGATTCTCAAGTCCCTTTGCAAAGAAAGAATGGGAGAAGACAAAGGCCAAGGTGAGCGTAGTTTGGCGTTTGGTGGGGTTGCTCACGAGAGCAATGTGCCTTATCTAAAGGGCGAGGAGGCAGGGGGGCAACTAAAACATGAAGCCCTCAGAATGTGATTTTTGGTATGAATGTCAGGGTGGCTGTAGAAAACAAGACTATTGCTCAGTGCACTGCTATAGCTTGAAGGCTACCGGGGATCCAAACCCTGAGCCCCAAGTGTTCCTGGCACTTTTGGTATATTACAGACTTGCAGGATTGGGCCAGATAGGGGAAGGATTGGCTTGTCACGGATTCGGGTGAAAGCAGGGGGTTGATGATGATTTGGAGTCTCTTCCACTGGACACCACTTCGACAGGGTCTACTCATACTTAGCAATATGCAAATCACTTGAGTTTCCTAGCCTCTACTCCCAACTTCCCTTTAGGTAGGATATTCCTTAGCAAGGGAGAGCAATACTGCACAGAAGGGTAGTGAGTTGTTCCGCGGGAAGACGGTTGAGAGATTTAGCTCAGTGGTTCCACCGCTTGCCTCGCAAGCGCAAGGTCCCTAGTGCAATACCCAGCACACACACAAAAAAGAGAAACACACAAAGTGTTATATAGTCAGATAAGTCAGATGGTCTGTGTGAATTCCTGCTGGTTTATTATGATCTCTAAATATGAGGTCTTCCTCTCCTGCTAGATGGCAACAGAAGGGCAAGTACAGGTCTGCTTTTGCAGTGTAGCATGGTATCTACCTTAAAAGGTAACTGATTAATAATTATTGGCTAAATTAATGAGTATGAGTGAATATATTGAATGGTGGGGTGGGTGGATATATGGATGGATGGATGGATGGGTTGGTGGGTGGGTGGGTAGGTGCATGGATGGGAAGATGGATATGTGGATGGATGGATGGATGGAAGAGTGGATGGGTAAATGGGTGGTTTGGTGGATGGACGGGTTGGTGGATGGGTGGTTCGATGGATAGATGGTTCATGGTGCATGAAAGTGAAATGGAAATAAATTCATTATATTCTTTTGAAGCTGCTTAAAAATACAAATAAAACAGGATACTCCCTTTAATGAAAGAATAAATTGAACTAAGCCTCTTGGAGGAGCTCTTATGCTCCATAAGCCTTTGAATTCTCTGCTGTACAAGAAATTTCTTCTCTGTATATAAAACGTCAAGCAATCTTTGAGTTAGCATCTACATTGCAATGTGACTTGAGGTTATGAAGGCCCTTGTGGTCTCTCACTTAGCTTTTATTCTTTCCTTCTTCTTCTCCCTCTTCCTCCTTTTCTTTGACATTTACCCAACTATAGATGTAAGCAACAAGGAGCTTGTCTAAGAAACAGATGGCACAAAATGTTGATTTGCATTTTTTTCTTTTACCCCCTAGCAATACAGGCAGCTCAAGACTGCTGAGATCTGATGACAAAATTCAACTAGAAAATCTTCGACGTAGCACTGGAAGGAGACCCTGAGACACTTGGAACTGTATAAGAGCATCACAAAAGTAGGCGATCGGGCTACAATAAGAGGTATCCAAGGTCGCAGATGCTATGAAGTTCCCTTTGTATAATCGTGCCAGGGTTTCTCCACCGTGACTGCACATCACAAGAATTAATTAAATCTTCAGGCAAGAGGCTCAGGTACAGATGGATAAGTGAGCTCCCCAGGTCAAAGCCTACAAGGAGGTCCCCAGTTGCTGAGATAAGAGCAAGAACCATCAAACAGAGCTGAAGGGGTATTGAGAGAGATGAAAGTCAGCTCTCGGAAGGATGTGAACGGGCAGGGCAAATGTAAAATAACGAAGGAGGAGCAGTGGGTCAGACAGACTGAAAAGAAGCCAGGGAAATGAAGAGGCTCAGCACAGAGTACAGGTGGTTGAAAGGAAGCAGAGAGGAGCTTGCGTGGAGCAGCTAAATTGGATCTTTTCTAAGTGTTCGCTAATACATGCAGGGAGAGTTTACAGAGGCTGTTATCATGATCTAAAGGGGCTGGAGTGGAAATAAAAGGTTCCACTCTGTGCAGGGCAGGGAGGTATCCTTAGCGATGATCAGAGGACGCTGCAACAACCTGTGCAATTTTTTCATCTAAAGTAAATAGCACATCAGGTAGCTGCTCAGCGCAACTCACGACAGATGGCGTGAAGTGCAGATGACACGTTCCTTGGCAAAGCCGTGCCAGTGAATCACGTAGCAGTGCCATCAAGGGTCCGGACGATTGCCCACTGAAGAAAGACTTTAAATGGCTCCTATGAATGTAGTCCTCATGCTCTGAAGTGTATTTTCATGTACATCTCTTCATTTCATTCCCCTAATAGTCTGCAGGGCAGGTGCTCATCTCATCTTGTCACAGCGCTGGGCATCGGAGAAGAGAGGGGCTGAGGATGTGGCTCTGCGGTGGAATGCTTACGTAGCGAATCTGAGGCTCTGGGCACAGGGCCTAGCACTGCGGGGGAAGCAAGACGAGAAAGACAAAAAGGGGGCTGGGAGATCTACCCCAGGAAGGGACGGAAGCGTCCCTCATGACGGCTAGGTGAAGGTCAGTCATGGTGTCCCTCCACGGTAAATGTCCTTCCTCTTTTTCTACAGCCATGGCAGGGCAACAGCTTTGTCCCAAAGTGTCTACCCTAAAATGTGTCCCAAAAGCACATTTCCAGGCACATCTGAGGAATCAATAGGCAACACCGAAAATTTTTCTCTTCTCTTCAGTTGTCTCGACTATAAACGCTAATAAGTGAGAAAGATACTGAAATAATAAAGTGCTACAAGAATGAGGTGACACACGATCATATATACATATAGTTATATATACATATATATACATACACACCGTCATGCACACTCCTTCATATATCTAGTCGTACACACACACAGTGGCATACACAGCCACACGCAGACTCATACACACTCGTACACACTCATGTACACGTGAGTCATGTCCAGTACAGTCATACTCACACACAGAATCACACACCCAGTGTCATGTCACACGCACACACCGTCATATGTCCTCCCTCAAGTCTACACACACTCACATACGGGGTCATACGAATTCACAGTCACACAGAATCAGTCACATACTCTCACGTAGGTCATGCACACTCACGCTCACACACCCACACTCACGCAGCCCTACACATGCACATTCACGGGCGTCTACACTCATACGTATGGAGTCGTACATGCACTGAGTCACACAAACACACTCCCAGGCTCATGCACACACATGCTTACACACACAGAGTCAGGTACACTCCCACACGGACAGAGTCATACCCACACTCGCATGTACAGGTCCAGGACAGCCTTCACCTGGCAACTAGGAAAGCAAGCAGGCAGGCACTGCCACCTACCACAATGGCCTCTGATCAACACCTGGAGGGGCAGTCAGGGTGTGGGGGACACCTGGAGCAGGCATCACTCCCCGCATCTCTCTCCTGCAGCTACCTCGTTCGTGTGGTGGCCGCCATTGCTTCACGGAGCACGGGGTCAAGAATATGCTAACTGCTTGCCGCCCCCAAGGTCAAAGCGAGTGGGCAGGTTTTGACACTCCCTCTGGAGCGCTCACGGGACAACTAGAGGATGATCCAGAGGTGCTGAGCGCGGCCTTGGGAGTGAGCTGCCGGTCACTGTGATGACGGCACAATAGCCTGCCACATCACAGAAGAAGCCACGCCCGGAAGGGGCAGGCAGGCTGCACAGGAGCTACTCTAGGCCTCTGAGCCCGGAGCTCGCCTGCGGATCTGCTGTTATCCAGGTGCCTGAAGGTACCATGCACGGGTTCCTATGTTTGCTCAGAAGATGTTTGGAGACACCGGTTACTAAGCAGCTTTGGGTGTAGACAGAGACTAGTGACCTGAAGTCACGAGGGTTCCGGTCTTCCGGAGCTGACATTTGAAGGGGTGTCAGGAGGGTGAGGCATAAAACTAAAATCAAGTCATATTGATCAAGATGGGCGAGGATAAAGAAATTGAAGTGGTAATGGAAGGAGGGGGATGTTGGGTGAATTCGGCTGCCATAAAGAGGCAGAGGAATGGGCCATCAGGGGTACCTCAGGGTGTACGTGGCTTTATTAGCTTGTGGAGGTGACAACTGAAACTGGAATACACTGATGAAAAAGAAAAAGCAGAGGAAGGGGAGGAGGAGAAGAAGAAGAGGAGGAGGAGGAAGTGGGAGGAGAAGCAGAAGCAGCAAGCATGAAAGAGAAGCATTTGCAGTTATTTCCCACAGGGACTAGGTGCTGAGAGAGTTTGTGAGGTCCCAAAACGTCTCGTTGCCCCATGTGTGACGAATAGGATAAGAAAATTATAGAAAATAAACTCAGATGGGCTGCTGGTTGCTGAAGGGAAGGTAGGTTGGAGTGGCTCTGTACACAGCATTGCAAGGAAAGCAGGAAGACGTAAGAGACCAGTCAGAATTACCCCCAAATGCTACAAGTGGATATGGCCAGCAGCTATCTGATCCATATGAGGATGGGGACCAAAGGCACCAGATTCATAAGGTCAGAGCGAGATGAAAATTCAGTGTTGACCATTTGTAATCAGCAAAATTTGGAAATGACCCAATTGCCCATCAGTTGGAGACTGGGTAAAGAAGTTGTGGTTTTTCGGTAAAATGGAGTACTACTCAGCCATAACGAATGAGAAACTAGAGTCATCTATAGCTGAATGGATGCACATCGAGACCATACTCTTAAGTGAAATTTATAGGGCACATATGTGTAAATACCAAATAGTTTCTCTGGTGTGAAAAACTACAATAGTACACAAGATCCTAATGAGATAATTAACAATGTGAAATAGGAAGAAAAGGACTAAAGGTGTAGGGAAAGTGGGAAGGGTAGGGGAAAAGGAAATAAGGGAAAAGAAAAAATATGAGAAAAGGAAAAAATGGAAATAAAGTCTTTGTAAATAGGGGAGGGTGGAGGGGATGAAGGGAGGGCAGGGACAGGGGGAAAAATGAGAACCAAGATCTGTCATGTAGAGGTTCAAGATCCCAGTGATGAATGGTAACTGTACTGTGTAGTTAAAAAGTACCAATAAACAATGAGAGGAGAAGGAGGAGAAGAAAAACTGAAAAAAAATTCAGTATTGAGCTAGATGCAGGATGAGAGTCAATTGTGGAGAGAAATGTCCATCTTGTAAAAGTATAAAGTAAAATAATAACAGTAATAATAATAATGGAACACTTTCTAATACTCTGTCCTAGATCATTGCCAATGTCAGATCTAATAATCCCAACTCACATGGTTTCCCCCCAGAGTGACAACAAAAGTGTTGCCCACAGAAGACCACAAATCTAAAACATCACGATTGAACGGGATACAGCCCAGGGTTTTATGTAAAGGAAGAACACCTCCTGCCCTTCTGCATATCTCGCTTTAGTAAAACCGTATCCCTGATTATCATTTTCAAGTGCCATTTTAAAAAGGAATAAGTGGAATTCAAAATTCATGTCATGATCCAATCCAGTGGCCAAAGCGAGATCGTGCGCTTGTCAGAGCACAGTTAGTTCACTGTGCCTTGTCATATGTGAACAGTGTATTTGGTAGAAGTGGCCTTGCCTCTAGCCTCGATCTCTGTGTTGGAACCCACCATGTAGCCCAGGCTGGTCTTGAACTCACAGCGATCCTCCTGCCTCAGCCTCACCGAGTGCTAGGATTACAGGCGTGTGCCACTACGCCCGGCCAGGATTATATTTTCTGCGCCACTTAGAGGGATGGCTGAGTAGCAATGTAAATTATAGTTTTTCCTGCCTTCCCTTTTATCTCAGGGTCCTTATATAGCACTTTATCATATCACTTCCTGCAAGGGCTCAAGTCTTTACTTCTGTGTCCAATTTGTGATTCCCACATCCAAACTCTACAGCATTATATCTTGTGCATCCAGCTGTCGTAAGATCATTTCCTTTCGCCTAGTTTGGGGCATAGATTCACAGCCATTTGGCCTTGGCAGTTTACTGACATTTTTGGAGTTTGATCCCTTGTGGGGAGTCAGATGTGCTTCACAGAAGGACATGGCCATCACTGCTCTTGGAGCTAACGCTGTGCAGGGTCGCAAGGCTGTGTTGCAATGGACTGTGAAGAAATGAGTCATTCACAGTTCATCAACACTGACTAAAATATATGGCTGTGCTGTGATGGAGATGGAAATTCTTTTTCGTGATGATGATGATGATGGTGGTGGTGGTGGTGATGGTGACACGGATGTCCTAACTATGTTCTGCATTCAGAGAGAGGGAAGTGCTTTGGCAACTGCCACCAGTTTACTGTTTGTAGAAGTTTCAGTCCACAATCAGCTGGCTCCGAGGTAGGGTGGCACATGGCAGAGGGGCATCGCAGAGGTGAAACAGTCCTTGGCACCCACAAGGTAGAAGAAGCAGTAAGAGACCTGCACGGCGTCTCTCTGCCTCTTTCATCCCATTCAGACTAACGGAATTAGGGTGGTGTCAAACGAATCACATGCCTTTAATCCCAGCATCAAACCTTCCTGATTCAGCCACCTCTGGAAAACAAAGATGCACTTTCTTGGCCTGCAGCTTTAGGGGACATCTCAACACAAGCTATAGCACATATGTAGAGAAAGAGGCCCGTGAATCACGAAACCTGCATAAACAGAGTGTTATGCAGTTATTACAAATCATACTCTCAAAACATAAGAGTTCACGGGTAAAGGCTCAAAAGGATAATGTTACTTAACAAATACAAGATATATTACTACCTAGATAGTAAGGAAAGGGAGGTATGCTTATTTATTCACATTTGCATGTATACTTTTCTGTATTTTTTCTTAGTCCACATTTGCAATATATGTTTACATTCCTCGTGTGGAGTTGATGCATGTGCTTAACACATTTTAATTCCTTTTTCATCCCCTTCCCTTCCTCCCACTCTGGATCTCCTTCCCATTTGAGAAAGATCTATCTCCCTCCTTCCTATTATCTCTCTTTTATTTTGCTCTTTGTTCATAATTTGGGCAAATGAGATGAATAGACACTTCACAGAAGCACAAATGCCCAACAAGTATACACAGAAATGCTCAATAT
The DNA here is from genome assembly GCF_012274545.1 of Fukomys damarensis. Taxonomy (NCBI): domain Eukaryota; kingdom Metazoa; phylum Chordata; class Mammalia; order Rodentia; family Bathyergidae; genus Fukomys; species Fukomys damarensis. The sequence goes on from NW_022900951.1 coordinate 4,362,267, forward strand.
TGAGGACTACTGGAGAAACGAAAGTTAAAAACAACACTGAGATTCTAGGATGCCATCATCTAGCTAGAATAGCCATCATCAAGAAATCAAATCATAAGAAATGCTGGCGAGGCTGTGGGAGAGAAGAGACCCTTCTCTACACATCGGTAGAAATTTAACTACCCCTATGGAAATCAGTTTGGGTATTCCTCAAAAACTAAAAAGAGAAATTCCACTTGACCCAGCTATTCTTGTCCTAAGTATCTTCCCAAAAGAATTAAAGACATCATATCACAGCCGTACATGCTTACCCAGGCTTATACCCACATAATTCATAATAGCTAAAGCCTGAAAGCAGACTATAAGTCCATCAACTGATAAATGAATAAGGAAAACGTGGTATTTAAACACAATGCGGTACTCTTCTGTCCCAAAGAAGGATAAGTGAGCAATCTGTAGGGAAAAGGATGTACCTTGAGGTCATGATGTTAAGTGAAATAAATCAGCTGTATGGTTTCTCTTACATGAGACACTGCCGGTGACCAGCTTGAAACCATGCTGGACAGGCTACAAAATACTACTGAATCAGTTTATAGTTTGGCTACTGATTAAATTGTGAGTCTGGGACTATGTGACTTTCCAGATGAGGCTTGGGCTGGCATACAGAAACAGAACTCCCTGTGCCATTGGCCACGATAGAGATCTCAGCGATCGACTGCACTGTGCCGGCCCTGATGGCGAGATGACACCGTGGCTGAGGATTTATGATCCTCCTGCACCTGCTCCCCCAGATCAAACATTAGCTAAAGATAACACAGGTGGCTCGTTAACTATGACCTGTCCTTCCCAGGAATGCATCGTTCCTCCCTTCTACAGGCCTGGCTTACCTTAGTGCCTTAGTCCTGCTGTTCCATACCTCTGCCTTTGTGTCTCTGCTATGTCGTGTAGTCAATAAATACTGAGAAGTTCAGGCCTCATGCTCTTGTCTGGACAAGAGCTTAGGCCATCCTGGATCCCATAAGAAAACAATCCTTTGTTCAACGTCTTTGTCTACTATTCTTTCATCCTCCGCCATCCCCTCAGTGCAGTGGCCAGGCAGCTCCCAATAAGAAACCCAGTATAGTTCTGTATCTGAAACTTATATGTCCACCCTAATTAGACCTCTTCTGTTCATTGTTCCACCACACCTGAAAAAGAGAAAGAGACACACAGAAAAGAAGAAAAGGAATGGAAAGAAGAAAAAGGAGGGGGGCAGGGAGGAGAAAAAGAGCAAGGAGGAGGAGGAGGGGAGGAGGAAAAAGGAGAAAGGAAGGAAGGAAGAAAAAAGAAGAACAAGAAGGAGGAGAGAGAAGAGTACAACTCAGCATCTTAAGAGTGGTTAACGTGACTGTGCACAGCAGGAAAGGGAAGAAGCCCGTAACGGTGGGATAGGCGATTCTAGGGAAAGACAAGAGCGTATTTAAAGTCAGATCGGAGTCTAAACATGTTGAAATGAAAAGAGTCGTTGTTTTCTCATGGACCCAGCACTGGGTGAGCTATCAGACTTGGGGCTGTGCCCTTGCTTTCATGAATAGAGGACAAGATATTGTGTGCATCTGAGAATCAAGATTAGCAACAGACTGTTCCTGGCGAGCAAGTCCACAGGTCCACAATGGCCACTGCTTCCTTAGCAATCTTTATCTATTTAGTCTTACGGCGCTGGAGCTTCAAAACTCAAAGTAGACAGAGGGTAATACTCTCCTGAATAAATTTAGACAAGGGAATTTGGTGCTTTCCAAGCAAGTGACCATTACTTTAAAGATAGCTGTCCTGCAGTCAGATGCACAGTGATTTGCTGTTTCCACTGGAATGTAACCTCGCCCTACTACTGTAACTACCGTAACTTCACCTACTACTGCTGAAGGAGAGTAATGATATTTATTTGGGGCAGGTATGAGGAAACTAAAAATTATTAAATCATAGCTTATGTGCCCACCCAAAGAGCTCTGCTTTGACACACGCAAACGCTAGCGTAATACATCCCACTTCTGGAAAGACAGAGTGTTCTTATTCCAAGGTGGTGGTGTAGCAGGAGATTTCTATGATCTTGACCGTTCTTCCCATGAATTACAGCCAGGCAGATGCCGCTAAGACCACTGTGCTGCCTGACAGCAGGTGAAGTCACCATCTGGCATTCATCTGGGGTGGGCGCCTGGGAGACTTAAATTAACAGAACATCGCTGGCCCAGGTAATCAGGTAGCATAATTTATCAGGTGGCCAATTCAGGTTTGCATCAAATGAAGATGACTCGGAAAGTCATAGAGATTACAGGAGTGACACTGGAAAAAGATCTTGCCCTTGATCTGATTCTGTCAGCTAAGAAACGTATTTCCTGACTGACGTCTCTCTTCGGACCCATTATCAGGAGGCAAATTAAACTCTGTGCAGCATGGTAAAGACCATTTTGAGAGGTATTCGGATAGCTAGGATTGCTTTCTTGGACACACACACACACACACACACACACACACACTTCCATGTACTTTAATTTCATAAGTTTGATCACAAGTAAGTGAAATCTTGGGAACTTTAAAACAGTATGTTACATTTCTCAGCTGTTATTCTTAAATTTTGGTCTGTTTTTTTCATTGAGCAACTCTTTCTTAAACCCATTTTCTAATTCTTGAGCGTGCTGCACACGTAGCCAGTGTTCCTCAGTCTTGTTCCCCTCCCTCCCTCTTCGGTTTACAAACATTGGACCCCGGGACCCAGGGCTCTGTATCCAGGCCCCCGTTTCTCCATAGCTGTTTTGTCTCCACGGATGACCTGATCTTACCCCACGGACCCTTACAACATTTGTGCTATGTTGACCCCAAATTCTTATTTGCAGCTTTGATCTCTCTCCTAATATCTGAAATCCAATGGCCCGATAGGTGTCCGCATTTTGACGCCCACAGGTAAGGCAAAACTGATGCATCCCAAATAAAGGCATCAGTTTCTATTTTACACGAACCCCGACTTCCTCTTCCTCAAAGCCTTTGCATCGCAGTAAACAACAGATGCACCAGCATATGCATTTGATTCTGATCTTTCCCTCTTCCCATATCCATTAATAGGTAAACTCACGTCAGCTCTATTTTTAAATTATTTTCCAAATCATCTGTTCAATTTTCTTCATTCCCCAGCGACACCTTACTCCGTGCTATCATAATATTTTATCTTTGGTTTCATGCAGCTACGGGGTATGGTCTGGCAGACCTCATGAACTTCAAATCCCAATACTTTTGGTGATAAAATAGCACCGCCTTGAACAAACCTACCTTGAATTTCCAGTCACTAGTTTTAGTTGACACACAATAATTGCACATTGCATAATTATGATATTTTGGCTCATGTACACATGATCAAATAAACCTACCCGACCATCTTAATCAACTGCTGTGTATATGTGATGAAAATGTTCAGAACACTTTCTTCTAGTTTTTTTTTTTCCCAAAGATACCCTAAATTATTTATCTCTACAGTCATCCTGGCACTCTGTTGAGTCTTATTCCTCTCTAACTTTGACATTATATTCATCCGCCAACCTCCTCCCCTCCTTCTCTCTCCACTAACCTACCCAGACTCTGCTAATCACCACCTAATTCTCACATCTAGGAGATTAAGTTTTCTGGATTCCACATATGAGTGATGTCACATAGTATCTGTCTTTCTCTGTCTATCTTACTTGATTTTAAGTAATAATCTCCATCCATGCTGTAGCAATAAGGTTTCATTATTTTGTAGAGCAGAGCGGTACCCCACTGTGTATGTGTACCACGTTTTAGTGCCTTGAACTCAGCATTCCCACTGCCGGTCACTGACAAAATGGCCGCACATGGGCCTGGCATGTAGCTCAGTGGCGCTGCGCCTGCCTCACAAACGCAAGTTCCTGAGTTTGATACCCGATACAAAAAAAAAAAAAAAAAGACTGCACATGACAACTAGACCCAGGGCACCTCACCAAGCAATCCAGAACGGTGTTTCCCTTCCATGATAGTGTTTCCACTACATTGGTTGATCTATCTCTCACCAAAACATCCTAAGCTCATTCCTGCATACAGCCTCTTTCAGTAGCTACCTCCTTTGCCTGGAAAAATCCTCCCCAGTACCTTCATAGATCTGAGTCCTCCTTGTCTTTTAGATTTCGGTTTACATATCCACTCTGAAGAAGGCAGCCCCAGCTCTCCTAAATAAAGTAATCAATCAGCCTGTTGCTGTAACACTCCCTTGACTCGTTTCATGGTACTTATCACTTACTATTTCTCTGACTTTATTTTATTTGTTTGTTTGTTTGTTTTGAGACAGGGTCTCACTATGTAGCTGAGACTGACATGGAACTCACTATGTAACCCAGGCTGATCTCCAACTCACAGCTATCTGCCTGCCTCAGCCTCCTGAGATTATAGGCATGCGCCACCATGCCTGGCCTCTCTGAATCAAACTCAGGCCCTTGCACTTGCAAGGCAGGCAGTGGAACCACTGAGCTAATCCCCAGCCCTAAATAAGTTTTCGTATTCCCAGCCTTTAAATAATATTTCATAAATTTGATTCCAAGACAGTTTGTGAGTACACACGAAGTACTAACAGCAACAGCCACACAACAGTCAATGCATTTATTTTTTGCATCCAGCAGTCAATGAGTGTTGTCTGGCTAGGATCAACTATCATTATTTTGGATATGATCTAACTTGTTTTAAATCCCAAGTAATGAATAATTCTGACAAGTAGTGTCCATATTCAATTTTGAAGTCATTGTTGCCACCTTTGCACCCAAGAGGACCTAAGAGTCTGTTGCTTAAAGCTACTACATAATGGCATTCTACCACTTGCTCATGTCTTCGGTAGATGTACGAACCAATGTTGGATATTCACCCGGCTGTGGAAAAAGCTGGGCCATGCAGGACATTACAATCAGCTTAAAGATATTGCCAAATGGTTTCCCCAAGCTTCTTTGCCAAAATGTTCACTTACATTGCTTTGAACAGTTTTTGAATTAGCTATCGTGAAACATGGTTCTCCCATCGTACAATCCACATGACAAAACATATTCCTATTAGCCCAAAAGATTATTATAATTAGAAAGAAATGCATCACCATAAAGATGACATAGGAATTACCAGTTCCATGTCACTCCACATTTGTAAAGCAAATATCACTATGTGGAAGATGTCATCATTTTAATCGCAACCAGTTACTTCAGTTGGAAGAGTCACAGCAAGCCATGTTATACATTTTAGGAATAAATGAAATATATCACCCAATAACTCATCTTAACTTTCTACTTTTGAATTCATTCAAGGATCAAAGATTATATTAATGCTCATAGGAATTTGGAATCCACATAAATATATCATTATGCTGAAGGGAAACATCTTTTAGGGAGATTTACTGGTGGGCATGAATGTTAAAATGATAGCTCATATACACCAGTTCTACTTTTAACATATCAAAGGTACTTGGGACACTCTTGCAATGCTCATATCTGTTGTACCATTTGTAGTTTCAAATTAACTAGTGTGAAGACGATTTTCTCTCATTCTTTATTTTTTTCAATCATGCACAAATCCAGCAGTGATTTTGTTTCGTCTCACCGTGGATTCCTTCAGTAAATATATTATTTCCCAGTTTCTTAAGACAGACCAAAATATGTCCAGTATTTTGGTAAAAGACAAATGATTGCAGTCCTGTGATATCATACAAAAAATACAAAATATAAAGAAAAATAAACAAATGAACCTGCATTTACCTTTGAAAACCTTCACGTCTGGTGTGTGGGAGATAAGAGGGAGGAGAGAGAGATGAATATTTTGAAAATATAGTAAAACCTTGGATTTTGAGTAACTTCTTCTGAGTGTTCCGCAAGACACGCCAATATTTCTAATAAATTTAAACTTGATTAATGAGTTATGTCTTGCAATACAAGTAGTGCGTGATGTCAAAAGTCACATGATCACAGCTGAGCCAGGGTCCCCCCCCCCAATTGTGGGTGATCATCTTCCAGCAGTGAGGGTTATGGGTTCTGCAGATCTTGTCTTCGGAAAGGGAGAATATAAAGGCAGATGAATCCCTCACTTCAAATGAGACTAGGGAGATGTGTAAAATGTGGGAAACAGTGTAAAATTTTGTAGAACCATCACCACCTGAATAAGGACGTAGCAGTATGAGCTGTGAACTCAATGCCACATCTGCTCAGAATCTTCAAAAGAAGGCCAAAGCAAGTGTCACTGGAGAGTCTTCTTGTTACAGTTGGATGGAAAGAAAAAGATTCCATTGTGCCAATAGACAGCACTGACTCCATCGGTGACGGTGAGAGTAGTTCTGCACAGTAACCCTCTTCCCTGTTCTCTCCCACACACCAGCCATGAAGGTTTCTAAAGGTAAATGCAGGTTCATGTGTATTTTTCTTTATATTCTGTATTTCCTGGATGATATTAGAGTCATTTTACATGAATATTTTTGGGTTATGGAACGAGTCATCTACATTTCTATTATTTTTATTGGGAAATTTGGTTGGATATACAACTGCTTTGGCTTACAAGCATGTTTTTGCAATGAATTATGCTCACAAAGCACAGTGATTCTAATGATTATATTTCTTAGGATAGGATTTCGCACATGATGGAATAAAAATATAATCTAATAACCTGTCTTTCTCCTAGACTTTCCTCTGCCTATCAAAACAAAATCTTTATAGTTGCCCCTGTATGGCTGAGACCTGATTTTACTATAAATTTTGTTACTTGCTTGTGCTTTTTTGGCCTTTACCTAATCTACCAGTAAAACATACTTGATCTAAATTCTATGTAATAAGTGCAGCACCACTACTTCATAGCTCTGGTTTACAAGAAAGTATGTTAAGTATATTTAATCATCATTTTCTTTTTATCGTTTCACCAGATTCAAACTATATACATAGCCATCTTTCCGCTAAAGTCATTCATTTTGGTTTTCAAATGCTACTTTGTCAAACTCTGTGAATCACTTTTTACATATCTTTTGAGCCGATCATATTAATTTAGGTATATTCAGAAATAAATCCTTCAAAAGCAATAGTTTGTAAAGTGCAGGCTTTGTACTGGGGGAGTGACCGAGCCCAGGTTTCTTTTCTGCAATATATGTTTTCTTTTAAATATGGAATTAGATAGAGGATACACTCATTTGGAAACTAAACTAAGTTGTTCCCAGATTCCTCAGAGTTTGCTTGTACCCTAATCCAACAGAAGCAGAGACACATTTTAATAGTATAATGTACTATGCTGAAAAGAATTGAAATACTATGGACAGATTCATCTTCTCGTAACAATATTATTTATTGGATGAATACAGACATTGTCAATGTAAATAGCTATTTCTATCATGGGTGTTAGGGCTAGTGTCTGGTTCTTGCTACAAAACAGTTTCATTCTTATATAAGGAAACCTCCAGCCCCATTGTACTGTGTCATGTACATTTGTATTGTGGATTTGTTGGGAACAGTTTAGTGCAGTGGCAAATGCAAGGGCTTTGGAGCCCAGCAAATAGGAATTTAAAGCCCAAATGTGACAGGTGACTTTAAACTGATCACTTCCTTCTGAGCCGCCCTTCTATCTTATGGGAGAGAGGGACAAGGATACCTTGAAAAGGATCTGAACAGACTCACCGCAGTGTAAGGAAGTTGCCCTTCTCAGTGGTACTAAATAGCTCTCCACCTAGCGGGGCTGTGTGGGTCTTTGGGTGAATGCTCTGTCTCATTGCCCAGATCCAACAAACGTGGAAGCTTTCATTATTTAATTCAGGATGACTCAAGATTGGCTCACGGACAGAGCTCAGACAGTCCAGGAGGAAAGGAGTTAGATGTCTCGTTGTATTAGTCAGCACGGGCTGCTACGGCATTAGCACCGCTGGGGTGGGTGGCGGTGGTTATTAACTACTAAGGTGTATAAGGTACGGCGCTGGTGGCTGGAAATCCAAAGTCAAGGTGCGGCGGGTTCAGGATCTCGTGAGAGCTGCTCCCTGGTACATAGGGTCCATCTTCTTGCTCTGTCCCTCTCACACTGAAAGGGGCAGGCGCTTCCTGAGGTCTCTCTTATGAGGTCACCGATTCCCTCCAGGAGAGCTCTCCCTTCACAATCTACTCCCGTTCCATCGGTCTTGCCTTGTCATACGGACCCTTGAGAGTTAGAGTTTGTAGCTGGGACTTTGCAGGGATTTGAGTTTTGAGTGTGCTGCGGCAGCTCGTGGAGATCGCAAAGCGTCAGGTTCAGTCACAGCTGCTTTTTACTATAAAAGGCAAAAGGCCTCTCAACATCTTCCCTTCACCCGGAGATTTTCTATCGCTACCTCCTCGCTGTTCCCTCTGGTACAATGACAGTTCCCATCTCAGATCCCAAGAAAACATCATCTTCGAGACAGACTCTCGTCATCATCGTAATCACTGTCGTCGTCGTCACCGACATCATTTTAATCTGCCACACGTGCTCTGATCCTTTGCAAATTCCTGGTGTGCCACAGATGCCACTTTCCTCGGGAAGCATGATTGGTACTCAAAGTTTAGAGCCTTCCAGGTGAACCCACATGTCCATAGCTCTCCGGACATCCACTGCATCACATTATAAGAATTTCTGGACAGGTGCCTGACTTTACCGCTATGCCTGGCATCCCGGTGCTGACAGGGGTGATTGCTTCTTTATCTCCTCGATGACATCTGATTTCTCCTCCCACTCCTGACTCCTCCTCCTCCTCCGTCACCCGTTCAGTTCCCCTTGACTAACTGACTCTCTCACTGTGAGGACTCAAATATCATCCTCTAGGGGTAAACAAACACCCGTTGAATGACACGGGAAGGGAGAGGGACTGAAAAGGGACACAGTGGTGTTCTTTGCCAGATCTGGTACGGACTCTGCTCACAACAGTCTATCGTCCTTTCTGCCTCTGCTGTTTATAAGTCCCTGCTTTAGGCTTCCGTCTCCCGTTCAGGGAATTTTTGTCGTTTTTTCCTTCAAAGATTTATTTAATTATAGACATTGTAGAATCTAATGCATGTCTGTCAAGGATGGTCTCCAATCTCTAACAGAAGTATCTACCCACGGAGCAAAACACATACACGGCGTCATTAATCTCCACTCTATCGACCCCCCAACCCCCTCGCCTCTGCCTCGATGCGAAACAGACCGAGTCCGAAGTCTCATATATTATTTACAGAGTATCATTGATTTATTCAACTTTTCCCAGGTCAGAGGCGAGTGATTCATGGGCTGCAGTTTCTGTTTGAGTTGCAGGAAGAGTTATAGTTTGGGAGAGCAGAACTCGCCAGTGCTTGCAGCTCTTGTAGTGGGTCGCACCTAGTTTATCCGGACAAAAACTTTCTTGCAAGGGAAACAGATATGGCGTGTGTCGGAGAAATCGCAACAACTACCTCAGTCAAAGGGCTCACTCGGTGTGACAAATCATCTCAACAGTTAGGCGTAGATGAGAAGACCAAAGGCGATGTGACTCATCTTTCCAGACCTTTGGAAAACAGTGATCGATGAAAAAAAGTTAGCTATGTCCATAATTGCCCCCTCCTTTTTTCTTTTTGGTTTTTTGAGAAAGGGTCTCACTATGTAGTTGAGACTGACCTGGAACTCACTATGTAGCCCAGGCTGCTCTCCAACTCACAGCGATCCTCCTGCCTTAGGCTCCCGAGTGCTGAGATTACAGGTGGCACCACCACGCCCGGCTTCTTTTTCTTTTTTGGCAGAACAGGGGATCAAACCCAGAGCTTTGTACATGCTAGGCAAGGGCTCTACCACTGGGCTACAGCCCCATCCCTTCCTCCCTTTTTCATTATTTCTGCATCGGACACATCCTGATTACTTACTATCCAGCACACAGCTTAGCGATAGCCAGTTATTACTTTTTTGTGTGCATGTCTTAAAACACTGACATTAGCTTACCTCACCTCTTTTTAAACATTTAAAAATAAACATTTGATTGACACAGGAAAATTATACACAGTTATAGGGTACGGTGTGATGTTCTGATGCATATATCTTATTTAATGATCAAATCATGATAATTAGTGTATCTATCGCCTTATAGTTAGATAGAAGGAATAATTTCTAGTGTTCTTACAGCACAGTAGGGTGGTGATATGCTTTAATTAAGCATCAGAGGATGGGAATTTGAAGGTTTCTAACATAAAGAAGTGAAAAGTGCTTAAGGAGAAGAAAGGTTAAGTCCTGATTTGATGATTACACATTGAACCCCACACTTATGCACAGCTAAGATTTAAAAATTGAATGAGAGAGGGAGAGAAAAAGGTGGGGAGAAGAAGGAAAAGGAGGAGGAGGAGAAGGCAGAAAAGGAGAAGGAAGAAGGAAAAAGAAAAAAGGAAGAAGAGCAAGGGAGGGCTGGATTTACAAAGCAAAAAATAAAATAAAAAAATCATTTTTTGCGATAAGTTAAAAGTCCTCTAAGTATGTATTCAACAAATGATACTTTATTGTCAGCCATAGTCACCAGAACTTATTCCTTCTAACTATAGCTCACCTAACTACTTAAAATTATCTGAACACTTGAAATTTCTGCTCACATTGTCTATTTTCGATCTTTGAAAAAATAAATAAATCAAATCGTTCAGAAGAAAAAGCTTAATGCCCAGATCCTAACACTTTCAGAAAAGAAAGGGTTATCCACAGCCCAGTATACTTTTTTCTCATTTTACCGGGGACACCAAAGAAAAACAAGACCTGAGCCTTTCTCTCAGTAAGCTTGTGAATGTCGGTGCTCCTGGCAGTGCCTGTAATGGGATTTCCTAGTAGGAGAGACTGTATTTATGATCTGCTCCTAGCAAGCTGTAACTAGTCTGGCTGGTACCGTTTATGGATTTAGGAACATGGGACTCTGAAAAATATTACATACGCAGGGTAGCTCTCTGAGTCTAAAAGGAAATATTTCCAGGGAACAGAAATTTCCTTTTGTATAATGAAGGATGCTCATGGAAGGTCACTTAGGGACCTTCTGGGGCCACGGAATGGCCTCACAAGGACAGAAAGGATTCCATGGGGAACATGCAGGTCCTGGACTTTGCTTCCCCTGTAGAGAATTACTAGTAAAGTTTGGCACTGCAGAAAATTTCACAGGGAGTCTCATTTAACGCTCCCATGTTTCTTGTATGTTTGCTAATTTTGGTCTGGTAGATATTAATTTTTGCTCTAATTTTGGTCTGGTAGATATTCTTCTCCTTTGCCCGTAATCATGTCTTACATATGTCGATAATATTGACCATGACGGTTACATACCCAGGTCATAGTTGCTTATAAAAGCGAAAAGCCCAAAATGCATACACAAAGCATTCAGCTTTAGAAGACAAAAGAGTAGCAGAGAGACGTTTCTTAATGTGTATTTCCTCCCTTCTGTTCTCTCTCTTTTTCATTCCCTCCCTCCCTCCCTCCATTTTCTTAGCTTTGGTCTGTACATCAACTAAAACCCACGCTAAGCCTTTGGTCACCCTGGACTACCTGTTCCATGGCAACCACAGGAATGTCGAATGGTGGCTTTTATTTGTTGATCACAGCCTTCCTGATAGAATACTGTGGTGGTGACCTTGATCTTTCACTGGATGATTTCCTCCCTGCGTCTACAATTCTCCTCTGTCTTGGAGAAGACTTCTTAGCTGTCAGCAGTCAGTTGTTTAGCAAGAAAGGAAAAGACTGGGGAATTGATGCTTGTATATAAAAAGAAACCTTTAATTGGATGCACAGCTTTCAGGGCCAAGCAACTCTATCTTGACCCCCCTTAAAAAATCAATAATAACATTGATATGGAATTCTGCAACAGAAATGCTGGAATCTGAAAGTCAATGGCATGAGGCTTTGTAAAACCCATCTGGAAATTATTCCCCACCTAGTACCCAGGGCCAAACAAATTCCCAATCAAGGATCGATGTACAATACAGATATTTGCAAGTACTCCAAGACTCAATTAAGAAAAAATATTCTAACCAGGAAAGTACTAACAGGTGTGCTTTCCCAAAAAAGGGACCATGGAGGTCCAAGATATGGGGGTGCTTCCTTGAAGCAGAACCCTAATACTTAACTATTTGCACGTTTTCCCTTCTGAACAGAAAGTGGAGAGTGCATCTTCATTCTCAGAGGCACCACCTGCACCTTAGTCACCTTGATCTTCCCAAGACCGGCTCAGAATTGTCCCAGGGCCTCAGCAAAAGAAGAGTCAAGGAATAGAGTTTAAATGAATTCATTGCTTACGCAGCACCATCAGACTGCCAGGCAGACATCGGCCTTCCTCTCCTTATAAAATGTGCCACGCACTGCTGTCTGCAGAAACCCAGAAAGAGGGGGAAAGCCTGTAACAACGTGGACACACGACGAGTCAAACCAACCACTATTCAAAGTGTTTTTGTGAACCGAAGAAATTCATCCTTTTTCCAAACGTGTGATTATATGCAGGATTACAGCACTTGGCCTGGGAGGCCGCTGTCATGGTCGGAGCATTTGTGTCGGTCGGCAGAATATCGCGGTTTCTGTAATGGAAATCAAACAAATGTGTGTCTGCTCACTCATTCTGCACTTCCGGAAATGCCTCCCTCCGAGTACCACGTGTGTCTTACGGCGTTACCTGTACTCTGTATACTTGCTACTTTCTGTAACGAATCAGTGTATCAGAGGGTGACTCCATCTCTGCAGAGAATACTCCGGCCGGTTGCCGGTTGTCCTGGACTGCATCTTCGTGTCCCTCTAAAGTTCAGAGTTGGAACATGAACCCCAGATGCCGACAGTAGCCGTGGAAGGTTGAGGGAGGTCACCCGGCTGGCCACCTGAGATAGGAGTGTATCCTTGTCAACCGAGATGCGCATAGCTTCCTTCCTCTCACTTTTCTTGCCAACCACAGGAAGAGACAGGGAGGCGGAAGCAGGAAGTGCGCTTTCCCCAAACACCAGCTCTGCTAGCACCTTGACTTCTGCCCCTAGGGCTATGAAAAAAGAAATCAACCCCTGCTGTGCAAGTCGCTAGGCCCATGATAATTTGCCGCCTCCGCCCAAACTGACTAAGACATATTAGTCAGTAATAAATTGTGGATGGAGAAAACACAGGTTGACTTTTTTTTCTTTTCTTACTTTTCAGTGTTTCTTCTTATTACTAAAGATCACCCCTCCCCAAATCCTCTAAGAACGCTTTGTTCAAATGGTGGCTCACAGGTAGCTTTAGTTCAAGAGCCTACAAGAAATTCCAATCCTCTGTCTCATCTCTTCTCCCGACCTACTGACTCTGGATCCTTATTTTGATGAGATTCCTGGTGTTTTTAGGTACACGATTTAGTTTCAGAAATACTACACTGAGACATTATGAAAAATGCCTGTCTCCCCGTTTATTAAAAATGTGCTTCATATTTTTCCAGTAACACGTTCCGTTTTCTTAATGTACATGTAACACTGAGAATATCTCAGTGAAGAGCATTCTTGCCTATTTTATTGGGTAACTGAGGAGGCTCCATTTCTGACAATCTTGAAGATGGCGAAAAGCAAGCCACACAGTCGCCTGCAGAGGAACATTCTGGGGAGAAGGGCGAATATTGCCCTTGTCTTGGGGAGCTGATTGGTTCACCTGAGGGGCCCCAAGAAGCTCACGGTAATCATAGAAGAATCAGCAGAGAAGATGATGAGAAACCAGGAGAAGGAAAGCATAAAAGGCCTCCAAGACATCTTTAAGGGTGTTAATGTTGCTTGGCAGGAAAATGGAGAAATACCGAAAGCACACAGTAGAGGTTGGCCCTACCTGTCTGGGACTGAACGGCGGGTGTCTGTCTGCTGAGTTAACGCCAGTGTACAGGAAGGAAAGCTGGAGTTAGGCATCCTGAGAATGTGACTGCTAGAGCCTGAAGGAGTTAACAATAGTGGCTCTGAGGCATCCTCCAGGAAGTAGAAGAGAAGCGCCCTTCCTACGCTTGGCCCCTAGGCACCACAGGACTTCCTGGAATGAGGGGTGTGGGCCGGGAAGGGAGAAGGAGCTCCAGATGATAATTCCCCAGTCTTCCACTGGCTTAGCAATGAGAAGGCTGGAGAAGATTGCAAAGGAAGGGGAGGTCCTTCCTTCCTTCTTTCCTTCCTTCCTTCCTGTCATCTTACATCTTTCATTCCTGTTAGGATAGTGTGATGGTTGAGCGATTGCATCAACGTGAGGCAATTCCACACCTCAGGGCGTTGGAGATCCACCCTAGGGCTGCTTCTTGCCTGGCATGAGTGTTATAAAGGGGAAATGAGGAAGGTCGAGTTCTTCTGTTCCTTCAGAGGAGCTCCAGTCTTTGCTCTCCAGCACCGACCCTTCATCCTTCCAACACAGACCCATCAGCCTCCTGATACAGACCCCCACAGGACACTATGGTGAGCTCCAAAACTTTGACGGAATCCTTTGGTTTCCAGAGTTCAGAGAGATCCTCTAGACTCCTCCTTATCCGACCCTTGGAGTGGCTATTGTGAGCTAATCTAGTAAATTCCTACACGTATCTACCTATCTTGTGTTCTGTTGGTTCCTGTAGTAAATACTGACACAGTTGGTAGTGCCGCGGACTACTGTACAAACGTGTGACCATATTCTGAGCGTCTACCTGGCGATGACAGAATGGAGGTAGCATGGTGGGAGGGATAGAGAGGTTCCCTGTGGTGTGCAAGTGGAGGTACTTTTGTTCAGGAGAAGCATAGATACAGTCACAAGGTAATGTGAGGTCACTATAGTCGGGAGGTCAGTGGGTACAGCAGGGAAGAGTTTATGAAATTTCTCTGTACTGCTGGTTATATTTTCCCAATAAAAAAGGAATAAGAATGAACTGAGAATGAGGCTAAAGAGTGAGAAAATGTTGAACTATGGGACATTTGAAGAGAGGGGACAAGACAGGGAAAAGCCTTCTAGATCTGTGCCATGAAGAATGTGGGAATGTGGTCTGCATCGGAAACACTGGCTGGACTTCTTAGCAACTGGCATACAAATCCCCACTGAAGAAACTGAAATCCACACTGTACCAAGATCCCCAGGTGCTTCCTCAGCTAATTCTTTCTTCTCCAATTTAGACACTGGAATCAATCAGGATGATTTTTTAAAACCTGCATGCCTGAGCTACACATGAGACACTTTCATCAGAATTTGGGGGAATTGAGGTCTGACATCAGTGGTCCTTAAAACTACCCAGATGTTCGTAGTCTGAAACCGATTTTGCTGACTGTGTGCTCTTGGTATGGGGGCAAGTGAATAAACTCAGGAAAAGCTCCCCTGAGATTAATGATCGTGTCCTCAAAGAGATCATTTGCTGGGCTGTGAGTTTTTCTCTAGCTATGTAGGGCTGTACACATGCAGGTATGGAATAGGCCATGAGGTGAATTTAGTGAGGGCTGACGTTTTGCCAAGCCGCTGAGAATAGGAGGGGGATGTTTCGCTTGCTGTTGTGGCTTCTTCTGTGTTCCATGTACAAAGGACCCCTTTCAGCTGGAACGTCTCCCTTTGTCCCTGTCGTATCTGTCTGCTTTTTGCAGTACACTTACAAGGAAGCCGTAAGAGTTGCATGCACCTGCAGCTGCTTTTCCGCCCAAGCCTCCCTCCCCTCAGAGTCACACAAGTATCTGATAATGAAGCAGTGTTTCTGACGTGTTACCAAAATACCTGAAGTTGTCAACTTACAAAGAGTAAAGGTCTCCTTTGGCTCCCAGTTTTGGTGGTCCCAGCCCTGTTGTTGTGGGAGCCATAACAAGGTGGGAACCTGTGGTGTGTAAACACGCCTGGCAGAGCACAGGATATTTTAAGAGCAGCGACATGATTATGTACAGTATTGTAACAGTGGTTCATGTCATGGTACATTTGTCAAAACCATTGCCTGTGTGACAGCAAGAGCTCTAACATAGAGTGTGGGCACCGGGTAACAAGAGTCTGCCAAAGTGAGGGCAGGAGACACGTGCAAACATCGCGTTGCTTCTGTGCAGCTCTGCTGCCATCCCCAAAACTGCTCTAAGAATGAAAATCTTTTAAAGAAAAGCGGTGCATCAGATAAATGTGTTAAAGGACGCACCTGAGTGCAATATATAAAGGCGTGTGTGGATGAACTACAGGCGATCGACTCAGAGTGAGCTTAACCTGCTGCCCTTCTCTGGAGAACCGTGGTTGTCCCAGTAGTGGGTGCTCATTTGTGCTGATGCAGTGAGGGTGATATCGTTCATGGTCGCCACACTGTTGCCTGACTGAGTGCGTGCCTGTGTGCGTGTGCAAGCAGGTCTGTGTTCAGGCCAAGAAATATTTCAAGGGATGTTTATTATTTAGTATAAATCAATTGTTTGCCATTTGGTAAGCTGTCATGCATGTGCGGGTGGAGCTCTGCTACTCCCAAACTCTGAAAGCTAAACGCTCCAAAATTCAAATCCTTTTGTGCACCACCAAGTGACAAAAATGGAAGATTCCACATTGCCAAACCTGGCTTCCTGCACAAAATTATTTTAAATACTGTCTTCAGGCTACATATATTGGGTAGATGTGGAACCTAGAGTAAGTTAGTGTTTAGACTTCTGTCCCATCACCAAGATAACTTGTTATGCATATGCAAATCTTCAAAAATGTGGAAAAATCCAACGTCTGAAACATTCTGGCCTCAAGTGCTTTGAATACTTTGGATAAAGTACTTGCAAAAACAGACAGAATATATTCTGTTTCTACTGTGCACTCGGGCTAACTCGCATCTGTGAACCAATATTAATTGGTCACATTGCTCACCCTGTATATTTTCATTTACTTATTTCTTTTAACTTGCTCTGTGGAGGACTGGAGAAGCATGACAGAGTTCCCCCCTCCCCCCAACACTTCGGTACCTTTGCATTTCTAAGTGCATTTTGTAAATACATTTTGGGTACATTTGGATGCTTTGTCGTTAACCTTATACATATGCATGACTAGAATTCCTCCATTGACATTTTACCTTAATTGACAAGTGATTTCAAATTTTGTCCTTGACATATTTTAGTTCAAATGTTTGCTCCAATCAAACCTTGTTCCATCTTAGAAGGTTTTGTTTGCTGCCGTTTTTCGTGGTCTTATTTTTAACCTCTTGCATTATAGATGATCTGGGTAAAGGTTGAAGACCTTCTTTTTAGAACATGGACTTTTATAAAGATAAAACTTCATCCAATTATTTTAAATCAACTTCGGATTATTAAAAATGAGGGAAAGGACTTCTCGGATAACTCTTCCTGTGGTGATGAAGGCAGTTCAAACTCAACCAGAACAGTAAATACAGTTATCATTCAATGCATATTAAGTTAGAGAGGAAGTCAGTGAGAGAGGCCAACATATATTTTAAAAAGAGAGACAGACAGAAAGAGCTAAGCCACCTGAAAGAGTCACAGACAAGTACAACCCTTCGTTAAAACACTGATCTTCAATTTTCCCCCAAATCCTGTCAGTCTCTCAGGTCAGGTCCTGGTGTCTGATAACCACTGATATTAGAGACCCTGTATTGATAACCATCGGTATTAGAGGCTCTGTTTTGTCACACCCAGGTGTCCCTTGTACTTGGTGACTGTTGATATTCCTATTCTTAAAATGAATGCATGTGATTTTGATCCCTTCGTGTTTAGAATGTTTATGCAAAGGCACCTAGATTTCATTTTGCTTTTGCAAACGAATTACTGTGTTGTAAAGATATATCAAAATCATATACAGATGTTTCTCGATTACAATACTCTTATGTACCCATAAACACATCGAAAGTCGAAAATACCTTAATCGAGAAGCATCAAATACATCTCACTCGTTGATAACAGCAAAGGTCCCTGGAAAGTATTTTTTTGTTTCTGCTCCTGATCACAGGATAGCACAACTCCCTGGGAACTACAGCTCACTTTCTGCCTGGCAGCGAAAGAAAAGATTAAAATTTCAGCCTGAAACCACAGTTTCTACTGCATGTATATTGTGTACCTACTATTACAAATTTTAAAAAGTGTAAGTTGTATCATTTAAAATCAGAGGACTCCCCCCGCCACCCTGGGCACTTCCTCCCTCCTCCCCATATGTGTGTGAATATAGTTGGGAAACAATCACTGTTGCTTTGTTTTAGAAATAAATTCTAAGTTTTATCACTTAAGCATCAATCGTACCAACACAGGCACTTCAGTAACAAATTTATAAACAAAGGAATTACAGGGTCACTGTTATAGGCAAAATAATGCTACCTCCTTAAAAAATGTCCCTGCTCTGATCATAGGAACCTGTGATATGACCTTCGATGGCAAAGAAAATTAAAGTTGCAAAGGAAATTGAGAGTGATATCAGAGGACTGCAAAATAGGAAAATAACACTGAATTATCCAGGTACCATGATGCAATTGCAGGGATGTTTAAATATGCAAAAAGGAAGCAGGGTGGGGTGGATCATTGTAGGGCCACTTGAGGAGGATTCACTTGTCCACTTATTGCTGGCTTTGAAGACTGAAGGGGCCATCAACCAAGGAATGTCAAAGTTCTTCATGCCAGAAAAAGACAAGGAAAGAGCGTCTCCTGCCGGCCCCCCAGGATGTTGATGTTTAGCCTGGTGAAACCCAATACAGACCCGAACTTCACAGAGGCAAGGTTGTCCTTGAGTTTAGATTGCTCACTTTGCTCATTAGATTTTGCTTGGCGATTCACACCCTACGGTGGTTCACTTCCTGGTTGTCAGGAAGTGAGAAAAGTCTGTCTTCACCACAGCCCTTGGGTGTGGTCAAATCACAGCCTGCTCCCTTCAGAAGAAAGGCACCATTTGTATGCAGCGACTTGATCAGAACTTCTTTAGAACTCCCTACGCAGACCTCAGTGTCTACTTTTTGAAGTAACTCACTATTCTGGTTTTTGCAAGCTCCAGGTTTTAGAGTCATTCGAAAAGATTTGAGTTCTACTCGTTGCTTCTTGTCATTGCTGGCGCCAATCCATACCACGGTGAGATTGAAATAAAAGGATGAGAGCTTAATTGTGTTGCTGTTTATTTTATCACTTTCTTTCAGGTAGTAGTAATGAAATGAAGCACAGCTCTGAAGTTTGAGGAAAGTCTCTCTGATAATGACTTCCTTCCCTCTCTGTCTCTCTGTCTGTCTCTGTCTCTCTCTCTCCCGCTCTCTCTCTCTGTGCTTTCTTTCTTTCTCCTAGATACATAGTTAGATATACAGATACAAAGATACATGACAAAGCTTACTGTTTTAAACCTCTTTCTTGTCCAACCACGTATACCATTTTTAACATATTGTATATCTACACTTTTATTTTTTTTACCAGCATCTGTCAGTTTTAAATAATTGAAATCCAGACGTTTATTTCCCACCAGCATCTATCCGCATGGAGGATCATTATTTAGATCTGAAACTTTGACAAACAACCACAACCAGCTTATTGATTCATTCCTGGCCATTAATAGCAGAGTTGCTGAGCACCGAAACAGTGACCCCGTCAGAAAATACACTTCCTGACACTTTTCTCTGCCTCTTTTAACATTCAGATATAATGCAAATCGGTAACATGGGGCAAGAGAATGAAAGCGAAATTTAAGGTTCTGCAGGGACATTTCCCCTGCACTTACTGCCGGGTAATACCAACCCACACGTAGTGAAAGCAAATTAACAGGTAATAGGAAATCTACACGAGTGGAAAGCTAAGAAATTTCTTAGGAGGGGAAAGTGGTGCTGCCACTTTCTCTGACTCTGGAAGAAACTTTCCACCTAAGAAAAGCTGACCCACGCTCTCACTCCTCAAAAGGATCCTTCTAATTACAACAGATGAGTTTGACTCCATTCCAGGCAAGCAGCTCTTTCTCCTTGCAGAACTAACACCTGAAGATGGTTCCTGCCTTTCCAAGGATAGAAGTACGCCCCCCTCCGTGTCACGGCTGTTGTAAAGAGATGCAAGCACATGTGTATACTGTCTTGTAAACGCACGTGCAGATATGTATACATGTGCACATACATACATAAATTTAAACAGGGCTGGGGATTTAGCTCAGTGGCTCTATCACCTGCTTTGCCAGGGCAAGGTCCCAAGTTCTAATCCCCAGTACCAACAAAGAAGAAAAAGAAAGAAAGAAAAGAAAGAAAGAAAGAAAGAAAGAAAGAAAGAAAGAAAGAAAGAAAGAAAGAAAACAAAATAAACTTAAACAGCCTCTGGCTTTTGCAAAGTCACAGAAGCCTCTTCTGTCATGAATCATCTCTCTTAAGCAGGTTTTTCTCCCTAAATTTATTGGTACATTTTAGGGACACAGCACGATTACATTCATCACCGGGAACCTGCACCTGTGATTGATGTATCTTGGCTCTTGTTTTTCCCCCAATTCCCTCCCGCTCCCTTTCATCCTGCACCTGCCCCTATTTACAAAGACTTTGCTTCCAATTTTTTTCTTTTCTCATACTTTTTTTTCTTTCTTCACTTCCCCCCCCCCGCCTCCCAGCTCCCCTTCCCTTTTGAACCTTTTCTTCCTATTTCACATTACCGGTTATAAATTTCTTTGATCTTCATTTTACACTTTCAGTTTCTCACATGAGAGAAACAATTGGGTAGTTGCACAAGTGTGTCCTGTTTATTTCACTTAAGAGCACGGCCTCAGGGTGCATCCATTTAGCTATAAATGTCTCTAGTTTATCGTTCCGTATGGCTGAGTGTACTCCATTTTACAGAGACAACACATTGTTTTTATTCTACTTACATCCCTGATGTCCATATGCAAAGGTGACTTCAAGAGGGACGTGTGTATAGCTAGTCATCCGCTGCAATCGAGGAAAAACTGATGTGTTTTGGTCACCAAATTTCCAGTTTAAAATTTTCATCGATCATCTACAAAAGCATGTAGGTAGGCATTCTAATATCAGGGAAGGTAGGTTTGTCCTGGTGGCCTTGTCTGTTTTGAATAAGAGTCTGCAGATATTCTTCCTCCAGAAAAGGAAGCAGACATAGGTTGGGCTACCATCTTCCACACATGGGCAATTCTCACAGCAACTTAAAAGTCAGCCTTGTAGTCACTGGACTGGTGAAAACACATGGGTTCTGGAAGCCAATGACTTGTTGTAGGGGGCTAAGAAAAGTTCAGAAAGCGTTTCTACCTGTCTGCAAGTCCTAAGCTCATGATTTCCCTCTGATTCCCTTCTCTTCTATTGGAGAAAACACAGTTAACCAGGTCCCTCATACTCCTGGCCTGTCAGTAGAGATTTGTGGACAGATCACTGAAACACGTCTCTTCATCCATGGCAGCCGAATAGAAAGGAGTTAATGAGATTAAAAATAGCGTGGTTGGTATAGAAATCTAGATTTAGAAGAGAAATCAATGCACAGGGTGAGATGATGTTTGATTATGATACAGAGCCAGTTCCTGAAATGCTTAAATGTAATTAAAGATATAAAAAGGATGGAACGGAGTATTTTAAAAAAGTTATGAATATAAAGCACTATAATTAGGTGCTTTTTTGAGATACAGCATTAGTTGCAGGCTGTTCTTGT
>NW_022900951.1:4383759-4398365 GCF_012274545.1 Fukomys damarensis
AGAGGAATGACCTAAATCGGGCCCTGTCCGGATGGTTGCATCTGAGACAGAAAGGAGAATGGAGGAGTTAATTAAGGGTTAGGGGAGTCTTAAAGATGGTTCCTCAATGATAAAAATGTCACCCACAGAGCTAGGTACATTTCATACCTTCCGTGGAAATTTAATACGATTTCAACTCCATCCACCTCCTCAACACAGGGCATATTGAATTGTATTTTTGCAAAGAGTAAACGAACCCAGAATTTATGTTTGGCACAACTGTGGAGAGAGAGAGAGAGAGAGAGAGAGAGAGAGAGAGAGAGAGAGAGAGAGAGAGAGAGACACTTCTCTTGCTACATCTGTGCTGATAATTTGCTCATTTGGTTACACGAAGGAGACTGTAAATGTCATGGACATCATTGCATAGTGGGTTAAAGATTTTAACACAGCAGCCACCTGGGAAGAGTCCAGGACATTTCCCCACATCTGAAAGTCATGCAGACAGACTCATAAGAGTATTTCCATAAAATAATACATTGGAATTGGTCCATTTTCAATTAAATATTGGTTGTGGCCATTTCTATGAAGGTTTTATTTTGTTTTCAGGCAAGGAGTGTTTTGAAAGCAAACCAGAATCATTGCATATTTCAAAAAAAAAAAAGTAAATGTTCACTCTGTTCCTTTTGAGAAAAAAGTACAATTTTAAATCTTAAAAATACTTGGCTTTGAGTTGATTATTGTACTTATTGAACTACAAATTTTGAAATGTGTTTTCCTTTAATCCCTTTAATCCAATTTACAAGCATTATCTTCTAGAAGATCATATAACATAAGAGCTTTCTTTTCCATGGATTCTTTCAGTAAGTTTTGGTTGGTCAAAACTGAACAGTGTAAACTCCAAAGCCATGATAAGCTATAGCGAGTTTGTGCCTTTGTGGCGAAATATGTATAAAGAAAGATTGCATACGTGGTGTTATAATCCTAGTTTAAGAATTACAGTAGTGAAGGGAGGGCAGGGACAAGAGGAAAAACTGAGAACCCAGACCTGTCATGTAAAGGTACAAGATCCCAACAATGAATGCAACTACTGTATACCTAAAATGTACCAATAAACTCAATGAGGGAAAAAAAAAAAGAAAGAATTACAATAGTAATTCTGCCTCAGCACCACTGACCTACATCTTTGCCTAACCCATTGACATGGGAATATTAAGGCATTTTCTTGTTCTCTGCCCACCACAAAGAAACCAACAGTAGCCCCCTCCAAGTATAGGAGCCATGAAAAAAACCTCAGATGATGTCAAACGTCCCCCAGGGAAAGACACCACCCATGTTGATACCAGAGAACTTTCGGAGACAAAGAATCTTTTTTCTCAGGTAGTACTGATTTCTTGTTCTTAGAGAACATGTCTTAGATCTCTAGTGGCTGCTACTGAACCCTATAATTCCTATGCTTTTTCCTGTACATATTTACCTATGATAAAGTTTAACTTGCAAAATAGGCACAGTAACAGTAACTCCATACTCTAACAAAAGTTCTCTTTTACCCCTTCTGCCTCTCTCTCTCTCTCTCTCTCTCTCTCTCTCTCCAAAAATATCTTATTGTACTTTGCTCATTCTTCTTATTCACCTCCGATAACTGAGACCTAAACTTCAAGAAAATGAAACCTCAAATGGGCATGGGGGACACTGTAATTCAGCCATAGGGAAATATTTACCTTTTCTGCTATTTTTTTTTTATCTGTACTCATCCTACTCCAATCTCCCAAGGCATGTAAATTCTACAAGAAGCCCGTTCATCTTATTTACCACTCCCTGACTCTAACAACTTTAATATGTCTTCAATAAGTGGATAGAAATATAATCAAAATAAATCTGCCAGTGCTGTATTTGAGTGGATTAGAGAGGATGTAATTAGATTAATACCGCATTTAAATTTCTCTGAGTTCTTCTTCAGCTGTGTATTAAATGGTGTTTTATTGACTTTGGATAAGTGAATTTTATAAATAATATCCATCTTTCACTCTCACCCCATCTCCTCTCTCCTTATTGGGTTAGAAACTCGACTAAATGGCCACTGTAGGCAAGGTTGTGAATAAATAAGAAGCATATTTGATACTGTGATTGCCTTGTAGTTTATAAGCCTGGAGAAGAATCTTTGCAGAATGACAAGATACCTCATTCACTGAAATGGAAAAAGCAATTCACTTAGTTAAACTGGGTATTTGGCATCGATGACTTCATAGGGACATGGTCCAAGAATTGTGGGAAGGAATTAATGGTGGGCAATATCGTAGATATTTTAAAAGTGTAAGTAATTAGGGCATCTCAGAAAAGGCCAGAAACATGGGAAGTAGACAGTGAAAGGAAAATGAGCCTGCCTGACATCTTCATCCATGCGTGCGGTCACAAAGTCTAAGCTCATCTGAAGCTAGAACATTGGCACGGCTCAAGGCCAGAGCTAAAAATCCCCAGACGTCCGAAATATAAAGAGTTACCCAAGAAAGTTGGGATGAAGGGGTTGGCAGAGACAGAAGCGCCAACCAGTGATAAAGTCAGGAAGGGAGGAATTTCCCACCGCCAGGTACCGGAGACAGCAGCAGCAAGTCAGCCTGCTCACACGTGGGCGCCCTCCAGGAGTGAAGACCAAGCATCCCCTTGAACTCACAGGCCGTGAGGAGCTGAGGCAGTGTATTCGAAGTCTCTCAGTTGCCCGCTCAGCACATGCGTCCTTCCTCTAAAGGCTCCTGGCCACCACCCGGCCTTTTCGTGGATAGTCTATACAAGCAATGCCTTGGCTCCTGGGTCCAGAATTTGCGCAGCCACCTCCCTTCCATTCCCCTCATGGAGTCAGGCAGCCGCTATACACACAATATACTGTCCCTGAAAGCACAGCTTACGCAGCTGCATTCCGGAAGTGTGCATACAGTCACTTCCTGTATGATGGACACCTCCATGATGTTCTGAGTGTACAGAGCTTCTCCCGGAACCTGGAGACAGTCTCACCTGGCACAGAGCCGCCACACCCAGCTGAGGAAGTCAGTCCTGAGTTCCCAGCACAGATAAAACCCAAGGAGCAGCAGGTCTCACAAGGCACTACTTAGTAAGAACGATTACTAGTTGGAGGGTGCTAACTGCTAGGAGAGCTTTGCACCCGTGCAACTTGCTGTCTTCTTCCACGATGGTTGTATTGTATTTGGGCGTCCTTCGTGGAGAAGAATTCTTCCTAAAACGTCACCCTGAAGATAGGACTGTGTGCCATGTGGCTTCATGCAAAAGAGCCCAGACTGGTCCATTTTCCACTGCTAACAACACAATAGTACAGTCTATAAAGAAAGGATTATTTTGGGACCGGGGATTTAGCTCAGCGGTTCGGTGGCCTGCCTTGCAAGCGCAAGGACCCAAGTTCAATCCCTGGTATCAAAAAAAAGGGGCTTATTTAGGCTCATGAATCTGCTTGAAACCAAGGGCCTGCATCTGGTGAATGGTTTTATTTTGTTCCATTCTGTTTTGTTTTATTTAAGCACTGGGGAATGGACCCAGGGCATTCACACAACTTCTCCCAGAGAATTACAGGCATGTCAGGATCACAGGCATGTGCCACCAGGCCAAGCTGGGAGATTCTCATTTTCTCTTCTCTTCCTCCTTCTTCTCCTTGTCCTTCCTCTACCTCTTCCCTTTTCCTTTCTCCTCCTTCCCCACCTCCTCCTCCTTCACCCTTTCCTTCTCTTTCTTCCCCCACACCATGAATCAATCATTCGGACTCCACCTGGTACCTTATGTAACCCTAATTACTACCCCTGCAATCCCACCTCTAAACATCAAAAATAAATTTTCATTCTTTTCATTTCTCACTGTAGATATTAAACCCCAAATAAGTTCCAGAGAGAGAAAACCACATCCACATCATAGCACAGGTCAACTTGGACTTTTTCTCACGGTGTCTTCTTATTCATTCACCCTTCTCCCTTTTAAAACTCTCTTCTGTCTTCCACTGCTCTTCTGAACCTTTTCCCTCTGAAGTCACTATTATAATTTGTGTCTAGATGTCCCCTCAAAGCATTATGTGGTCATAGATGGGGCTTTTCAGAGGTGGCTGCATCTAAGGTATGTCACTGGGATTTAGTGCGTGATGCTGGGATTAAGGGCATGTGATTACTAAATTTGTCTACTGATTGGTCTGGTATAGTTCTGGGAGTGGATAATGGGAAGGCCCACCCTGGGTGTGAGTGGCACCACCCAAAAAGAGAGTAGGAAGGGACAAAATAGAGAATGTGGCAGCACCAGCAGCTGCTGCTGCTTCATGGCTTAGGTGCCTTCTGCTAGCCATGAGCTGTTTCTTCTCTGTAATGTTCATCTGCTGTGCCACCCTGCATCGGAGCCGGCTGAATATGGACTGAAATCTTTACAGTGAGCTGCCATAAACCTTTCCTCCTTTAACTTTGGGTTTCAGGCATTTTGTCCCTGAAACAAGAAAAGTAACTAAGACAGTCACTGCTGAATTTGTGCGTGTTACACTGATCTTGTCCCTGGCCTCTCTGAAGATTTGCGTACTCTTTTCCTCCCACTTGGCGATCACGTAAGCCCCTGTGATTTGCGGGCCACTTTCCTAATTGTGCGGCACATGCCATTGATCTCAGTGCTCTCCTTGGATCTCATGACCCCTGGCTGTATTCCCAAGGCTTCCCTTGAAACATCTACCCATCCAGTAGTTTCCCCTCTCCTTCCTCCTACCCTACCCTCTTCTTTTTGGCTTAGTGATTTCTCCTGGGAATTCCCTCTTAATACATCCTGGAATGTATTAACACACTTCAATCCTTGGGCTGAGTTAGCTTCTGCCACAACTGGAGACACCCTGTCTCCTCACAGTCCATCTTCGCATTCATTAGCACATCCCTAGGTCTGTTGCTTTGCTCCTGACCCAGTGCTTTGGAAATCTCATGCACCCACTACCTCTGTAATCTGCCTGACAACATCTCAAATGATAATCACCTATGCTCACGAAACCATCTTGTGTGGGCTATACTTTCTCAAAGTCTTTTTAGTTGGCATTGTTAATCATTTCCTTTTCCTTCTGACCTAAGCTGAAGTATGCTTTTTTGCAGAGGTGAGGTTGCAGGCAGGGGAAGAATGGAGTTGGCTTAGTTCTGTCTTGCATCCATGTTGCTGCCCCTACTTGAAACTGGGGATGTCTCCTATAAACCTGTAAGAACGACCTTGCACCCAGATATCTGACCCCTTTGGAGAACAGAGCTCCCCCAAACCCAAAAGCACACTTGCCAACTTTCTCTTGAGTCAAAACACCTGGATCGTTCCAATATCTTCCTAAAAGTTTCTGCATTGGGCTTTTCTCCAAAACTACTGGTCCATCCAGAAATTCTACAGATTCTCTGAAACACATGACTGACTCTTTCAAAGATTTCTTAAAAACATATATTTTAGCCACTTTTTTTTTGTTTAATGTTTTTTGGAACAGGAATTGCTTTGAATGACTCAGCTGGAGTTACTGGAGAAGAAAAATGGATGGTCTCCCGTTGTTCTGTTCTGCCATGACATTAGTTCAAATCTCTCCAATCCCTGTGCAGAGCGATAGCCATCTCTAAAGCTGGTTCTTTAAGTCTCCTCCTTCCTCCTCGGTAATTTCAGACTTATCTTCCTGAAGCGCAGTTATGGCGCCGGCCACACTCAGAAACACTCTCCCAGCAGCCAGGAGTCACATTCATCAGAGGCCAGCAGAAGTTTGCTTTCCAGATGTGCCCTTGCCTGTTGCCTGACCTAACTGTCCTTGCTGCTGTGCCTGCTGCCCGTGATACCAGGGAACGAAGGAGAGGTCAGCAGGCACAGCCTCAGTGATCACCACTACTCCTGCACAAGCCATGCTGTTCCTCTTCCCATGCATGAAGGGTCCCTTCGTCGGCTGCCCCAGGACTCTTTTCGGTTGTGCAGTGCTTCTCTGTGTCTCTTGGCCTCGTGTTCTCCAAGTGCTTTTAAAGTAGCTTAGCACATTCAGCACTGTTCACACTATTTCTGTCGCTTGACTTTCATCTAGCTGTACCTTAGAGTAATCCATCTTCAAATTTTTCCCCTCTTCCTCTTCCCTTTCTTCTTCCTTCCCTACCCCTCCTCCTCCTCCTTTTCCTCCTCCACCTTTTTCTCTTTATTCTCCCTTTTTAAAACAACCACCGTGGATTGAACTGTGGGTTTCATATATGCTAACCATGCATCCTACCACTGAGCTGTAGCTCCAGCCCCCACACCCTTTTTAAATGTATGTATGACATCTTAGGAATAACGAAAATTTAGATGCAGTTGCCTGCTGCTCTACCATTAGTTTGAAAAAGATGCAACCCATCAGGTGCTTAAGTAGGATAAGGAGGTGGACAGGGGGGCGACAAAAGAAAAAAAATATTGTGAAGTACAGCAAACATTTAGAGGAAACCCTGTAAGAAGTATCAGCTGCTAGGGTAAAGAAATTCCATGTATTAGAGCTGTCTTCCCAGGTCTGTTAGGAAGGAAAGCACTCAAGTCCACATTAGAGGGACTGAAAGAGTCTGGTGAGAAATGAACAGGGCCGAAACTTTAATATAACTTGGGATCGCAGGCTGTGCACATTGAATGAAGTTTGTGCTTGTTTTCTTGGCCGTTTTAAGCATCCAAAGGACTCTGTACCTGTGGGACAGTAGTGGGAACCCTCTGCGGTCAACACTGCAAGACAAGCTCAGAGAGATGAGAAACAATTAGATCAACAAAACAAAACAGAAAACTCCTAGTGCCCTTCAGAATGAGCATGGTTGACCATACGGAATACTGACTTCTTACTCTCAAACGTATGGAGAAGGACAGTCCTTAGGCAGATCGAGGGACAGGTGGTGATAATCGTAATCGATGGAGAGTTTCCTTTATTTTCTCATTTAGCATCATTACCATGCTCTGAGGGAAGCAAAGTGATTTACTACAATGAAAAATTTGTGAGTGATTATGTGAGATTTTGTAGAATGCCACGTTAGTCTCTCTAACTCTGTTTTTCCACCTGATCTGAAATTGTATAACCTCCCAAAATATTTTGCCCAGTCATTGCAGTGGGGTCTGCTGTACTGTGCTGTCCATTAATCAATGCACGGTGACTAACGTGAACATTTCCTGTCTGTGTTTGTTACTGTTCAGACCCCTGTGACTAGATTAATCTTTGTTCTAAGATTTAACTTGGCAGAGAAACTGAATGCATCATTCCCTTCCAATTCTGTCCATAACTTTCTCTGGTGATGAAAACATTAGAGGAACCCTAAAGAACTAGATTATCAGGCTGATCCTTTATGAAGTCGATTAACATCTCAGAGTGTATAACATGCATTTCCTGTACAAATTCTGCATGCAGACCTTGCTTTCATTCTGAACTATGTGGTTCTGTATTATGCTCAACGTGTTGTAAAATTATTGTGAGAGCAGCCAATACCATGTTAAATACCTTTTATGTGGAATCTTTTTTTTTTTTTTTTTATTGAGTTTATTGGTACATTTAGGGATACAGTACAGTTACATTCATTGTTGGGATCATGTACCTTTACATGGCAAGTCTTGATTCTCATTTTTTTCCCCTTACCTCTGCCCTCCCTTCACCCCCTCCTCCCCTCCCCATCTACAAACACTTTATTTTCATCTTTTCATTCTCTCACATTTTTTTCTTTTCCCTTTTTGTTCTTCCCCTACGTATCACACCTTCCCTACACCTTTAGCTCCTTTCCTCCCATTTCTAAATGTCAGTAATCTTATTAGAATCTTATGCATTGTTGCAGAATATTCACACCAGGGAAACTATTTGGTATTTACACATGTGGGACTTATTTATTTCACTTAGGAGTATATCTTCAATATGTATCCATTTTCCTATGAATGAATCTATTCTCTCGCTCTTTATGGCTGAGTAATATTCCATTTTATAGAAAAACCACAACTTCTTTATCCAGTTTCCAACGGATGGGCAAATAGGTTGTTTCCAAGATTTAGCTATTACAAACTGTGCCGCTATAAACATGGGTGCACATACTTCTCTGTGATATGATTCTTTTAGTTCTCTTGGAAAGATACCCAACAGAGGGATGGCTGGGTCAAATGGAACCTCCAGTCCAAGCTCTTTGAGGTATCTCCATATTGATTTCCATAGTGGTTGCACTAGTCTGCACTCCCACCAACAATGGAGGAGGGTTCCTTTCTCCCCACAACCCCGCCAACATTTGTTATTGTGTGATTTCTTGATAGCAGCCATTCTTTGTGGGGTGAGGTGGAATCTCAGTGTTGTTTTCATCTGCATCTCTCGAATGACCAGTGATGTGGAACATTTTTTCATATATTTTCTTGCTGCTTTCACTTCTTTGTATGAGAAATGTCTGTTCATTTCGGATGCCCATTTTTGGATCGGGTCTTTATATTTGGGGGGACTGATTGTTTTGAGTTCTTTATATATCCTTGATAATAGTCCTTTGTCTGAGGTACAGCTGGTAAAAATTTTTTCCCACATTGTAGATTGTCTCTTAGTTCTGCTAATGGTTTCTTTTGAAGTACAGAAGCTTTTTAGTAAGATGAGATCCCAGTTGTTGATTCTTTCTGCTAGTTCCCGTGCTACTGAGGATTTGTTCATAAAGTCTTTTCCTATACCAATGTCTTCCAGAGTTCTGCCTAACTTACTTTCCAGCAAGTTTAATGTTTCTGTTTTAATATTTAGATCTTTAATCCATTTGGATTTTAATTTAGTGCATGGCGAAAGATAAGGGTCTAATTTTAATCTGTGACAGGTTGATATCCAGTTTTTCCAACACCATTTATTAAAGAGGCTATCTTTCCTCCACTGAGGATGGTGAGCTCCTTTGTCGAAGATGAGGTAGCTGAGTACATCTGCATTTGTTTTTGTGTCTTCCAGTCTGTTCCATTGATCCTCAGGCCTATTTCTTTGCCAGTACCATGCTGATTTTATCACAGTGGCTTTGTAGTATAGTTTCAAATTGGGAATTGTTACACCTGGTGCCATGTGACTGTTGCCTATAATGGCTTTTGCTATTCTAGGTCTCTTGTGGTTCCAAATGAATTTTTGGATTCTTTTTTCTAGTTCTGTGAAATATAGTGTTGGAATTTCAATTGGCATTGCATTGAATGTATATAGCAGTTTCGGTAGTATGGCCATTTTCACTATGTTGATTCTTCCTACCCAGGAGCAGGGGATATCTTTCCATTTTTTTATATCCTCTTCGATTTCTTTTTTCAGAGTGCTGTAGTTTTCAGTGTAGAGATCTTTTGTTTCTTTTGTTAGATTGATTCCTAGATACTTCATTTTTTTGGATGCTATTGTAAAAGGAATTTTTTCCCTTATTTCTCTTTCTGTCTGTCTGTTATTTGTGTATAGAAAGGCTATTGATTTTTGGGTATTCACCTTGTATCCAGATACTCTACTGAATCTGTCAATTAAGTCTAGAAGTTTTTTGGTGGAGTTTTTTGGATCTTCAATGTAGAGTATCATATCATCAGCAAATAATGATAGTTTAACTTCTTCCTTTCCTATCTTTATTGCTTTAATTTCTTTCTCTTGTCTAATTGCTGTGGCTAATGTTTCCAGAACTATATTGAAGAGAAGTGGCGATAGTGGGCATCCTTGTCTTGTTCCTGATTTTAACATGAAGGTTTTCAGTTTTTGGCCATTCAATATGATGTTGGCTGATGGTTTTTCATAAATAGCCTTTATTAAATTGAGGTATAGACCATCTATTCCAATTTTTTGCAGGGTTTTTATCATGAATGGGTGTTGAATTTTATCAAATGCTTTTTCTGCATCTATTGAGAGGATCATATGGTTTTTGTCCTTGACTTTGTTAATATAATGTATTACATTCACTGACTTTCGTATGTTGAACCTTTATGTGGAATCTTTACATTCTTGTCAAATATTTGTTCTCCAGATTTTGTAAAAACTTAGGAAGCCTTGGGAAATTCCTTTTTCTTTGTCATCTAATTCATTCTTTATTATCTCCATTTTAGAAACGTAGTCTGAAATGGAAGTATTAATTCGAGTATCCCTTTGTGCTCAGTGGAACTGTGGAAATTCTTTTCAAAAACTGTAGAAAAAAAAAATGCATGGTGGCCGAACTTGTTTTGGAAAGGAGGTTTTCTGGGAAGCCTTCAGAGTTGTGACTGCACATCACCCATGAGCTAGAAGTAACTCCTGTCACAGCGTAGGCAAAGGCAATGCTTGCAGTGTGCAAAGATAGTGACAGAGGAATCAAGGAATCCAGGACTTGGACCCTGTGCATCTTTGTGCAGAGAGACACAACGAATCAAAATAACAAGTCGGTTCAAAACAGTGATGCCTGTGATATGCCACAGGGTGGGCAAAAAACAAAACAAAAAAAGGGACAGGAGAGTGTATGCCATATAGAAAGACTGATTCCAATCCATTTTTGCACTAAAAAAAATTAGAACTATTCTTATATTTCTGCATCTACATGAAAAGCAATGGTCTCTATGTCTTCATATGCTGTGGGCATAGATTCAAGCAACCACAGACTGAAAGTGTTTTTTAAAAGCTGTATCTGTCCTGAATATGTAGATTTTTATTCTTGCTGCTATTCCTGAAACAATGCAGAGTATTTTGAAACTTATTTATACTTTTCATTTTTCACACCAGGGAAACTATATGTGTCCTACTTATTTCACTTAAGTGTGTCTTCAACATGCATCCATTTAGCTACAAATGTCTCTAGTTTATCATTCTTTATGGCTGAGTAGTACTCCATTTTATAAACACACACATCATACACACCACACACACACACGCACACACACACACACACACACACACACACACACACACAGCTGTTTTATCCAGTCTCCAGTTGTTGGGCAATTGAGCCGTTTCCAAGATTTAGCTATTACAAACTGTGCCGCTATAAACATGGGTGCGCATATATCACTGTGATATGATTCTTTTAATTCTTTTGGAAAGATACCCAGCAGAGGGATGGATGGGTCAAATGGAGCCTCTAGTCCCAGCTCTTTGAGGTGTCTCCATACTGATTTCCACAGTGGTTGCACCAGTCTGCACTCCCAGCAACAGTGGAGAAGGGTTCCTTTCTCCCCACAACCCCGCCAACGTTTGTTACTGGTTGATTTTTCGATAGCAGACATTCTTTCTGGGGTGAGTTGAAATCTCAGTGTTGTTTTCATCTGCACCTGATATGGTGTAATAGGAAGAAAATGTCTGAAGGTGTAGGGGATGTGGAAGCAGTAGGGGAAAGGTAAGAAGGGAAAGAGAAATAAGAGAAAAGGAAAAACACAGAAACAAAATCTTTGTAAATAGCGAAGGGTGTAGGAGTTGGAGGGAGGGCAGGGGAATGGGGAAAAAATAAGAACCAAGATACATCATGTAAAGGTACAAGATCCCAATAATGAATGTAACTGTACTGTATACCTAAAAAGTACCAATAAAATAAGGAAGAAAGAAAAACAAAAAAACACAGCACAACTCCTTACTTAGCATTTACACCGTATTAGATGTTATCAGCTATCTCCAGAGCAACTGAAGCAGATGAGAGGATTGCATGGGCTACTGTAGATACCACACTATTTTACAAATGGGACGTGAGCCTCCATGGGCTTTGGTATCACTGGTGCTCCTGGAATGAATCTCCCAGAGTCTCTGAGAGATGACTGCGGGCTCCAAACAGAAAATTGCAAATGCCACTGGCATATGGTTATGCGGGCCTCGTTTGAAGACACTGTGGCTTTATTTTTAATGCATATTCACCATCTTCATTGTGCATTACAATTTTGCATTAACACATCCACATAATTCTTTAAATAAGATTTGCTGCCTTATGCAAATCTTCTAAAAACTTCACAGGATCCGTGCAGTTTCAGAAGGTAAGTGGGCATTTGACCACTGCCCATTGAAATAGCTCATTTTGTGGCTTGATGGATATATATGTATCCTGACTTGCTTGGAGGAAGTAAACGTTCCTGAAACTCACATGTCAGATGGCATCAGGCTCAGGAGCATCTGCTTCCTAAAATAACCCTGAGGGGAAAATACTTCTGCTCAAGTTACCCTTTGGAAATGCTTTACAAAATAAACGACTTTCTCCTCTACAAAAATCCAGGAGGACAATATTTCTTTGAATCTTGCTGCAAATTATCTAGGGTCATGAAGGGAGTAGGAACACAGTTCTTCATTTTAAAACATCCAGGAAATGCAAATATCGAGCTTAAAATGAGAGTCTTCTCAAAGAACATGCAGATATATCCTTTATACAATGACATCACTATTAAAAAAATATTACCAAGTACAAAAACTGCTTGTGATATAAAAATGTTAACATTTAGGTGAAAGGAATCAGTCCTCTGAACTTACTTGTGCATTGTATTACATTATTCTATGCTCTTGGATGTTCAACACTTTGTATAGATCCTAAGTAAAAGTTTCTTTCCCTTCCTTGTGCCTTCTCCCCCATAAATAACCTTCCACAGACAGTGGTAGATTATTCAGGAAGAAGAAGATAATGGGAACATACTTTGGAGTATTTTTTCTTTATTCTAAACATTCCATCTGTCTTAACTATATTTATGGTATGTAAAACACCTGTTTTTATTCCCAAGGGACCAATCTGGTTCTAAACTCACAGCTGGTTCGGGTCTGCGAGGGTGTTCAGATACTATTTCTCAAGCAAGCCAGATGGCCATCGAAAGCAAAAAACTTTATTTTTCAGCAAAAAATTTGGATAGACTCCCGGGGACAGGACTGACGGTCACTCAACAGGGTGCGTGCCCTACCCAGGGCGTGTGTTCAGCGTTGTGTATGTGAGGCAGGATCATAAGCATGAGATCACTGAGTGGGCCAAATACTGGATATTATGATCTCATAAAAATAGCAGGTAATCAAATCTGTATTCCGGACTAATTGGTGGGTGGGTGGTAAAAGTGACCAAGACCTTAACTCTGACCTAGAGCCTTAGATGTAACTGGATTTGACCGGGTCTCCAGTGGAACAAGCAACAGCAGATAAATTTCCCTTCCTCCCTTCCGGTCTGTAGAACAAATGTAGACAGGACTCTAAAGAGTTAAAGAAAGGGTCAAACTGACATGAGCTGTCCAGAGCAAGCAACGTTTGAGGATAAAAGCCAGAGATCCCCCAAAACGACACAGACAAACTGTCAAAAGACAGTAATACCATCAATTTCAAATGTAAGGAACAACAGTTAAGAGTAAAAGTGGGCCCTCTCCTTGCAAAACCAACTCCAATAAAATCACCGTGGGACCTGCAGGAAAGCGTGACCCGAGCCAGCCACAAGCTGATAGATAAATCAGAAGTGGAACCACTGCGAGCAGTCTGGAAGGCTCTTTTCCTCGATTGTCTTTAGGCTGGATGACGTGGTTAAAATAACAGACGTGCGAAATTGGCAAAATCGATGGCATGCGTGAAAGGCAACTTTAAAAATGGGAAAGGAAAGAAGGGAAAGAAAAAATGAGAAAAGGAAAAAATGGAAATAAGACTTTTGTGAATAGGAGGAGAAGGGTGGGAGAGAGGGCAGGGGAATGGGGAAAACACAAGAACCAAGATACATCACGTACAGGTACAAATTCCGAGTGACAAATGTGATCACAATGTATACCTAAGAGGTACCAGCAAACTGAACAAAGAAAAAAAATTTATCCCCCAAATCAACAAGAAGGCAAGAAAACAGATAATAATGAAACGCCGTGAGAACTTTGGACCTGATTCATTCAAGTGAACCAAATCCAGTTTCCGACAGTAGCAGTAGTACATGTGGTTTTTCTGTTGGTTTTGTATAATGCTGAAAGCATGCGGAAGATCAGGTGTATTAAGTGGAGAGTTTAATGAAATGATTAGAAGAATTTGATTAGGTGTGTAATCAATGTTTAAATGTCTATGGAAAGCTAATTTGCTAAATTAATAAGCTTTTGCTTTATTAGTTTCATAAATAAAATATGGATATTTAGGAGAATGCTATGTAAATACAAATGAATCAGAAAGCAAAAAGAGTAGTGCTCATGGACATAAATTTTGGGGACATTCAAGAATATGCCAACATTACAAAGAAGTTGCAAAAATATGCCTGACATTGCTAACACCTAGTAGAAACTAAACTCTAGAAATTCCAGTTGATGAAAGGGAAATGGAACTAAAGATACAATGCCTACCGCAATATGGTAAGATCCTGTAAGACACAAAATATAATCACTTTAAAACAAGTACTATAATAGAAAGCAAAGCAGATCATTCTATAAAAGTGTTTATTGTGTTCTAGGAGAACTAATTCTTAAGGGAGATTTTACCCGGAAGGAAACAGGTGATATAATTAGGCAGGTAAAAGAATAAGATAAAACAGGGCACAGAGGTGCATGTGTGAAATCCCAGCACTCTCTGTGACCGAGGCAGCAGAGCGATCACAAGGTTGAGCCCAGGCAGGAAGACTTAGACAGGTCAAGACCCTGTCTCAAAATGAAAAAAGTTAAAGGGCTGGGAATGTAGCTCAGTGCGAATGTCCTTGGATCAATCTTCAGTAACAGCAGGAAAAAGGAAGGAAGGAAGGAAGGAAGGAAGGAAGGAAGGAAGGAAGGAAGGAAGG
>NW_022900951.1:4398395-4414079 GCF_012274545.1 Fukomys damarensis
GGAGCGGGGGAGGGGGGAGGGAGGGAAGGAGGAAGGAAGAAAGGAAGGCAGGCATGCGGTTCCACGTCAGAAAGCAAATAATCTCACAGTCTCAGTTTTCAGTGAGCCATTCCTCATTTTTCTCATTTCCAGCGTCAGACCTCCAAACCCACAGCTGCTATCACCAGCATGCATTGTGACCATCAGTCTACAACCTCCCAGCTCCCACTGTGACCCTTTCTCACTCTCCATTTTAATTTCCTGCTTCCCTTTGCAGGGTGTGTAACTGTGGTCCACAGCCATTGGGATAATTTAGGATTTCACCAATACTCAGTATGAATGATACAGGCTAGCTTTTCACACTTCCAGGAGAGCAACAGTTTTTACAAAGTTGTCCCAACTTAGATGACTTACCTTTTATTCCACATTGAAAAACAACATGGCTTCCCCCTTCTTCTGATCCCACACGAATCTTGGGATTGTCAGTGCTCTCTCTTCCTAAGCTCCTGCTCTCAAGAGTTCTCCAGTCTTTCACCTGTGCTTTGGACCTGGCCTACTCCAGAAACTTATGTAATAAATGGTCTCTCTCTCTCTCTCTCTCTTTCTCTCTCTCTGGGCTTTCTCATTTCTTGCCAAGTGCACTTCTTTTCTCTTCTGCCTGCTATTCTCAAACAATAAGAACTAACCACACGTCTAACTTTCAAGTGTCCTGTCCTTAATAATGAACTTCTTGGGGAAAGATTGTAAATAAAATACAGCAATACTATACGGTGGTCTGTCATTCCATACCCTCCTGGACATAGGTTTGGATCCCTAGCACTATGGAAAGCCCCTGCCTACACAGTGCTTCTCAAGACTTGATGTGATATATTTTGTTTCTTATTTTTCCCCATTCCCCTGCTCTCCCTTCAAGCCCCCCGTTTACATAGGCTTTGTTTCTTGTTTTCCTTTTCTCTATTTATTCACTTGCTTTCTTTCCTTTCCCTTCCTCCTCCCCCTCACCCTTCCCCGGGGGAATTTTTCTTTCTATTTCGCACTATCTATTATCTATTTTGATCCTATTTATACTTTCAGCGTCTCATACCAGAGAAACCAGTCAGTATTTACACATATGTGTCCTATTTATTTCACTTAAGAGTATGGCCTCAATATGCATCCATTTAGCTATAAATATCTCCAGCTTCTCATTCTTTACGGCTGAGTAGTACTCCATTTTATAAAAGACCACATCTTATTTAGCCATTCTCCAGTGCATGGGCAATGCCCATGATGATTGTCATTTTATTGTATACCTAAAATGTACCAATAAAGTTAATGAATTAAAAAAAAACTCGATGTGGATATGAAGCACTTGGAATTATAGTCAAAATGCAGACTGTGTTCCCTAAATTTGGAATGGTGCTTGATATCCTGTATTTTTAAGAAGCACTCATGCATGCCCTGCGATAGGTTCATGCACCATGATTGAAAATGAAAGGCTCTGGTGGGTCATTAGTCATTGGGTTATTTTTTTCCCACATGCCACCATGTAAAACTCCAGGTTAAAGTATTTTCTGTATGTTTTCATCTACTGTCTGCTGAGCCCATCACTGCACGGAATTGGCTCTCACCGTGTGTCTACGGTGTCCCACTCAATAGGTTTTCCCATCACTATTCTACCAGCTGCCCCTGCTAACTTCTACTCGGCACACTACTCGGGTAATAAAACTGGACAGCTGTAGTTTCCGGGAGGAGATAATTCTGAGAGCATCACTGGATAACGTGGTGCTCTGCCTTAGAACAAGTAAAGTTATAAAAGGAGTTCAAACGTTTGCTTGCTTCCCGTGTGGTGGGAACCCACAGGGCATTTCAGGCCCTTGTGAATTGCACGTGCACTGACCACCACCTCCAAAATCTTGTCACCTTCCAAATACCTGAGACTTGGGGGGACATTTTAGACTTCA
Organism: Fukomys damarensis; assembly: GCF_012274545.1. NCBI lineage: Eukaryota > Metazoa > Chordata > Mammalia > Rodentia > Bathyergidae > Fukomys > Fukomys damarensis. The sequence continues at coordinate 4,400,318 of NW_022900951.1, forward strand.
ACCCTAACAAGCTGACGGGAACAATATGCATAGAATGCGAGATGTAAGACATATTTTCCTTACTCTTCCTGCAGTGAAAATGTTCTTGGGCCCTCATTACTTAGGAATACGGTTCGCCGATCGACTGGAGATGGTCTTCGGGATTACATCTTGTTCAAATTACTTTCTATTCTTCATCGGGTGGAGCCATTTTATTAGGCATGCGTATTGAAATTTATCAAATTTGCACATCTGATAAGATTTGTTTCTCTTCCATTAGTCAATTCGTATAGATACCCAAATATAAAATTTTACATTTGAATTATCGTCACCCAGTTCCTGACAGGTGGGCAGACAGACGTCATCACCAAGAAGATAATCACTGATATAGTTAGATAGATAGATGATAGATAGAATTTATATATATATATATATTTGTATATGTGTGTGTGTATGTATGTATGTGTTCAAATAAATAATACTGCAAAATAAAAGGCACATTGCCATTAATTTCCCTTAAAAAAAATCCCCCCTCACTTATGGCACAGTATCCCATCCTTCTCAGCAATGTGTTTTTAAGTGACAAGTTATTTTTAAGTCAAACACTCATCATATATTTCTGTCACCCTGCAGGTGTGTGTACATTTCTTTATAGTGTATTGCACTTACAGAATAAGCAAGGAACCACTGCTCTACACAGAATATGAAAAGCATATGCTTCGTTCATGTTAAAACAATCAAATAAATCTAAATAAACCTGAAAAAAGGCAGCCTCATTAACTTGATAAAGGTTATTTAATTTAAGGTCCGCATGCGTTTTAAGGATGAAGCTCTGGAATAGTTCCTTTAATGCAGGAACCGGACAAGGACAATTGATTGCCTCTGTAGGACATGCAACATAGTGCGTAGGACAGAAAATTTTGGAGCTGCATAATCACTGAAAACAAGCAAAGCTTTTTTAACTCACAGCCAATATCCAGGAGAACCTACTAATTATAACTGAAAATATAATGCGGCATGTGACAAGTACACCTATGCACCAGAAACAACAGAGAGTGTATTTTAGAAAAGGAATTTACCAAAAGAAGCCCAAGAAATAAGGCATAAATAATTAATCTGGTAAAGCACATTGGGGAGAGAATATCAAGGAGGGTTTAAAAATTGAGAATACGACAGTCCTATTAAAAACTGCAGGGGAGATACAAACACTGACAAAGACAGAAATGGTCCCTAACCTTCTTTCAAAAACTACTCACTGAGCCGGGTGGGGTGGCACACGCCTGTAATCCCAGCGCTCGGGAGGCTGAGGCAGGTGAGAGCCAGAACTCACACGGTGGTGATCAGAAGGGTCATAGCCTGACTGAAACAGCACGTCCTGGCCCTGGAAGAGTGGCAGCTCTGCAGGGAACGAAGATTTCCCCTCTCCCATGCAGCAGTGAACGAGAACATTTTCCTGAGTGCTGGTTTGAGCGCAGGGAGAGGAAACAACTGGACAGATCTGACTGTAGCCGACTGAAGCGGGACAGAAGTAAGGCTTCCCCTGCAGTCCCCCTCGGCCGCCCCAGACGTGGGCAGAATCCGATCAGGAAGCCATCATAGAAGCCATTTTCTGCCTCCGTGGAACAAGCCGGAAGCAGACTCGAGCACAACTGGGGCAGAAGGGCACATTGAGGACCTCTCTTTGCCGAAGTGCGGAAAAGCTACACACTTTTTATAACTTCAAGATGCCAAGTACCCCACGCGATGGGGAGCAGCTGGGCTACCCAGCCCTGATGACGAGCACAGAATATAGCACAAGGGGGCTGTGCGAGAGACCCCGCCCCACAGATCCTGGAAGACAGAACTCTGGGCTGACAGCTGTAGCTCCAGCGCAGAAGCAAATGGACCCAGGACCAGGGCATGGTGGAGGGAAGGAGCCCGGGAGCTCCCGCGGGGACCAGTGGGAAGCTGCCCAACAGCTCAGTCCCTGGGGCATCCATCCATGGTCCACTTGAGGGTGCTCAGACCTCAGGTAGGCACAGTCACGGGCCAGACACGCCCACAGAAGCATAGGCTGGAATTTGGCAGAGCCCTGGATGGAGGGAGAGTGGCAGCTTCAGGACCTACAGGTCCTACAGAGTTGGAGTCATTCGTGAGGAACCGAATGCTGGTATGAGCATCCCACGTGAGTCCCTGTTTTGACTTCCTTAGTATCTAAGCAGGTGACATCAGGTCCCTTCACACCCAGGGTTCTTCCCCGGGGCTTCCTAGACTAGATTTCAATTAGGCTGAACATTGGGCTCAATGGCTCTGTTCCCTCCAATTTCTCTTTAAAAACTCCCTGCTCTTTCTTTACTCCCTCTCTCTCATACTTTCGTTTCTGGGAGACCGTTAGCACTGGCACGAATCATGTTTAATTCTTGTTTTCTTCCCTGGTGTTTGCAAGTGTCTATGTGGGGTTTGCAGGTAACTGTGCAGAACAGTCCATTGCTGCTTTTGTGTGTATGGTGTTTCACATGGATCTTCCAGGTTCACCCACAACAAGGGTTGTGTCTGTGATCATTGCTGGACATCAGCTTTCTACCCATTTATTACTACATTCAACATTAAGGTTTCTCTCAATTAATTTCCTTCCCTTCATTTTCTTCCTTGCACTCTCAAATTTTCTGTACCCTCCCCCTCTTCCACATATGAAATATCATCATCCAAAGTCTTTATTTCATTCGTTCTCTTTTGTCTCTCTCTTCCTTCTCTTTTGCTTCCTCTTTTGCTTTTCCCTTACGTCTTCCCCTATGACCAAAGCTGTTCTTCATCAACAATATTCATTTGTCTTCCTGAGCTACTTCCTGGGCTACTGAGAAACTTGTGAACAGCAGTTTCAGAGGCTGAGGCAAGAAAATGTCAAACGGAGCAAAGCAGGGGCAAGGCCGTTACTTTGGCGAAGTCCAGTGAAAACAAAAAGAAAAAGAGGCTGTCGTCGACCTTGCTGAAAAGCCAAAGGAATGCATTGGGATGCTTCTTTATGTTTGTTTTATTTATTTCGGGTTGAACTATGGGGCCTTACCAATGTCATGTATGGACAGAAAGAAAGAGAGCAAGAGGGAGAGGCAGGAAGGAGGGAGAGGAGGAGAAGGGTGAGGAAAAAGAGGAGGATACAGAGGAGAAGGAGGAAAGGCACACAGAAGGAGGAGGAAGAGGAGGAGCTAAGGGAGGAGCAGGAGGGAAGGCAGAAGAAGGAGAGTGGAGGAGGCAGGGAGGGAGGACGGAGTGCCCCTCTGATCATGAGGAGACCCACAGAAAGCCTGCAGGCCTCGGGGCAGGCATCGTAGAGGGCACCTGAAACCCAGCATGGTGTCATTTGCACACTCTGAAAGTGTGGTGTGTGCAACCTGAGGCCTCCTTCTCCCACTCTCTGTTCTTACGTATGCAGCTATTTGCTCATGACTTTGCACCTAGGAGAGAAACATGTCAGTCGCCTGGTTCTTTGACATGTCTCCCTGAGGTGAGAGCTTCTCACTGTCGCACTCGTTTCGCCCAGGGAGAAGGTGTGTCTGCGGAGGTCTCTACGGCTCTGTGGGATGGATAGAGCCTTCCCAGCCTCAGTACTCGGGATGGGACGTATGGTGCTCACTCAATAAAGAGAAGCAAGGAAAAATGCCAACTGTCTTTGGGAGCGGTGAGTGGACAGATCTCCCCAGAGGGGGATACACAGCCTCTCTGTATTACTGTTGTGATTTTCTAAATCCAAATGCCTTCCAGATTCAACACACACACACACACACACACAGAGAGAGAGAGAGAGAGAGAGAGAGAGAGAGAGAGAGAGAGAGAGAGAGAGAGAGAGAGAGAGGGAGAGAGAGAGGAGCAAAGGCTTTATCTTTGAAGCTACCTGGGTACAAGAGGCTTGTCACAAGCAAACCCCCCTGAGCAGTATTCCCAATATCAGTGCTTGGTAGCTTCCTGGAGAAAGAGCTGAGAGGTGCAGATTTGGAAGAGGTGGAGGAGTGCACACTGGTGACGTGCATCAGCGCACAGTGGGCTGCCCCATCACCTCGGCTACAAGTCTCCAACACACTCCTTTTGTAACTCGCAAGTTCTAAACTCTGGGTGAGAATGCCGACCAGTGTCTACGAGTCTTAAAAAGCCTTCACAGGGGCAGGTGAGAGGAGCTGGCCTCTAGGCCCAGAAATAGACAGAGTCAGGGAGAGGCAAGGCCAAAGCCACCCAGGTAGCAGCGTGAATCTGGCCAGACCCTGTGACACTGAATCTGAAAATACTAAAATGGGTGGGGCAGAGGATTACTGGGTGGAGGGGACAAGAGGGAGAGAAGAAATAGAGAGAGAAAAGAAAGAAGGAAAGAGGGAGAAGGGAAGGAGAGGGAAGAGAGAGAAACAGACAGAGAGAGAGAGAGAAAGAAGAGAGAAGAGAGAGAGAGAGAGAGAGAGAGAGAAGAGAGAGAGAGAGAGAGAAACAAAAGGAAGTGAAAAGAAGGGAGAAGGACACAAATGTATTCTTCTGGCTCTATCAAGAAGGAAATGCAGCGCCGTTATTACCCTCAGAAGGTCAGGTACAGAGGCACTGTCTGGGCTACTCCAACCAGAGCTGCGTCCAGGGTGGCCCTGGAGAGGCCAGGAGAGGAGGTGGAGCTTCCTGTGTCCTCTAGGGAGCAGCCTCACCCATCCTCAAGGTGCGTGGAGATGTCCTCGTGTCCTCAGGCACGGCGGTGGCCTGAAGGAAACTTCGAGTCCCCAGGGTGCACAGGTGTTCCAGTTTGCCTGTGCCTGGTACCTCCTGAGCTCTGGGTGCTCAAGGAGCAAAGTCCCAGGAGTCCTGTGCACTTCCCCTGTGGACCCCAGGATCAGGATCAGGATTCCCTCAAAGTAAGTCTCCTTCGGGCTGCACACTGGCGGCTGTGTTGAGCACCCTCCCTGAGCAAGGTCCAGAGTGAAATGCTGCTGCCGCCCTTGTTCAAAGCGAGAGCGTTGATGCCCCAGCCTGGGTGGGCCAGGTGGGAAGCCACTTTCCTGGCCTCCCCTCATGGTGCCAGGAGCACACTCTGTGCTTTGAGCATCCACAGCCTCTCCAGGTATTGCCATTGTCCTTGACTTCGGGAGGTAAAATCCATCATAGCGGAACTCGCTGGCCACTCCTGACAGTGTGAAATCCAGCCTTGTCTGCCCGCATGTGCAGCCTTCACATTAAGTATGAGTGAAACATGAAATGCAGCAGCCTTGCCAGCAATATTCCTGAGAAGGTGGAGGGGCAACAAAATGTATTTCCACCGATGATTGGAATCATTGCTTAGAACAGTACGGAGTACCTTTATCAGATCTCACTATCAGAAAGTACAAAACCATTATCAATGCACATTTTGCAAAGAAGCAATAGTTGACCAGTGTAATAATACCATACACAGGGGTCTCAGGCTTTGGCTTTGGAGAAAACCAGGACATCCTTCCTGGATCAGCCCCTGTGTACTTTGTGCATCATAAAATGGGACCACCAGGAACTCTCTTTTGCACACACAGACATAACGATGGGTGTGATTTCTGCAATATTCTCAAAGATACCGGAGAATTGAACCAATCCAAATATCAGTCACTAATGGGTGTGATGTCTGCAATATTCTCAAGGATATCAGAGAATGGAACCAATCCATCTGTCAGTCGCTACTTCTCCTTATATGGAGGAAGCCACACCAATAAAGAGATTTTTGTTGAGGCTTTTCCATGCCAGCCCACCCCTACCCTTCTCCCTGAGTCCACACGTAGAAGGAATCTACTATATGATCCAGGTTGATGTAGTGCTTGTCGTTATTTTATATGATAACAATAATAGGCAGTTTCATGACCTTAATAACTACGCAAGGAGCGCATTCTAACACGAAGTGTCTGGTGAGGGTACGTGTTGCTCCCACTGGGGAAGCTGTTTTGGTAGAAATGAGCACTTGTTTTTTGAGTTCGGTTAAATAAATGAGAAATGCATTCAACATAACGGAAGGCAGAATTCTCATCTCTAGGGACAGGAGCTGTAAAACAAGCAAATTAGAATCAAACTAGAATGATGGCCAGAGTTGGACGTGTCTGCCCAAACTCGTGGATTTCCATAGAGCATAGGAGACGGATGGATTCGCGAATGAGTGGACTGGAGGTGAATGTGTGGGGAACGCTAAATACATAGGCAAATAGAAGGACAGCTCAATAGACTGGAGGATAGATATGTGGACAGGAGATTCGTGGAAGGGAAGTGTATTGGACAGTTGGGTAAATGAGTGGATAGTGGACAGATAGGTGATAGATAGATTAACAGATGGATACTTAGGAACTTGGTTAGACATTGTTACATGCACATCCCCTGCATGTGTATATAAATCTTCCAACTCTATCCAGAGATGATGTCATTGGTAACACAACGATGGCATTATTTGTCTAATAAATTTGGTGCATGTATACAATAAATATAAACACCATTTCCAGCACACAAAACCACAATCCTTTGGGGAAATGGTGATTTCAGGACTGAGGCAGAGAGAGAACAAAATAATCCTAGGATGAGTTTCATTTTTGATTTTGTAGGGAACAAAGAAAAACTTACAGAATGACAGCAATCTACCTGCAGGACTCAGAAACCAGCCAAATGGGCTCCAGGTGACCAAATTGAGGACAGGATGAACACAAAAATGTGATGCTGGGTTTTATCCTTTTCAATGAAACAAAAAACCATATGTGCATGTCAATAAATGATACACATAATCATAGGGATAAAATATGTCTGTAATTTGAAAATACTTCCCCCATTATCAGTTATAAAAGTAAATAGTCTCTCAGATATAACATTAACCAAGGCTGTGTCATGGGCAACCTTGGAAGAGCTCGTGAGGCATTTTAACGACACACTTGTGATTTCCCTTGTGAGGTGCACAACTCGAGACTCTTCTATCTATCTATCTATCTATCCTCTATCTATCTATCTGTCTGTCTATCTATCTATCTATCTATCTGTGTGTGTGTGTGTCTAGCTATCTGGGTTTCCATTGAGATGGAATAACTATCTGGTTTTCTGGATACTCTGTGAATTTGGATAATATCTGGATTTCTGGATATCTGGTGAGATGTCAGGCTGAGGAAATGGCTCCCGGGTGATTTGGAGACCTATTTTTACTGATCATTTAGTACCACAGGTGTTTTCTAGAAAACATTTCTCTTGTTTTTAAAAATGCTGACTTCTCTGGTATTGCTCCATCTTTTGTGAATTCAGTTTTTGGTGCAGTTGGTGGGAATCTGCACAGATCCTAAACTAACAGCAACTTCATGGTGAAACACAAGGAATGACAATGTGGCAACCCCATATAATTGCTTTCAGCTCCTCCTTCACGTTCCTACTGCTGATGCTATGGTGTTCAAAGGGTGATTTGCCTGCCCCATCATATGGCATCATAGTTGCAGGGAGACAGCAAACTCCAGAACCATGATGATACACTGTACTCATTAAAAAAGAAATACTGGGTGCTAGGGATGTAGCTCAGTGCTAGAGCGCTTGCCTAGCATGTGAAGCCCTGGGTTTGATCTCTAACGTCACATACATAAATACTAAATAAATGAATACACTACATATCTTAAGTGACACACTAATGGTAGCTCCTTGGTGGTTTCTTTTATGAGTTCCCTTTCTCTTCTGATGCTTTAGGAAGAAAGCTCTGTACGCTTAAAATAAGCACAACCATGCCGCCCTTTGGGTTTTAATTTTAACCTAAGAAATTAATAGGAAAATAATTGTCAAAGGCAGTTTGTGGGCAGATGCTTAGTGCCTTTAATCATATCGATGTAGGATCCTTAAGTAGCAAGTAGAGAGCTCAAGGACATCTACAGAATGTCCTAGAAGGCTATGATGAGACAGGTTCCCATGACTGGAGGTGGCTAGGTGTCCAGCAGGCTGAAGCAGACAGGTTTCTAAAGCTCAGCTGTCCTGCATGGGGCTGACCCTTCCAGTGGCCCTCACTGCACCTGAGCTGCTGTAGATTGACTTTTCCTATTCATTCTTCTATCCATACAGGCTTCCTTTCAGGCACAGGAGATCAGAGTTCAAAGAGCATGAACTTAACTGTCAGTGCTGAGGGACCTGTGACCTTGCTATAGCAGAGGTGGTTTTCCATGAGGTACCATATTCTGTTCCACTAGTGCTGGTTGTAGACTGGACAGCTGAATGGAGTTACCGTGATGGCACGCACATGCCTCTCTGTTTCCACAGTACGGCGGCAAACCCATCTCTCTGGGTAGGTTCAAGGCATGTTAGGAGCAGTCAGGAATGGTAGACTGGAATAGCACTAGCAGCAGTCTTGGACTGGAATCATGGTTGGATTCTTCTGACTGAGGCTCAACGGCACAGCTCCATTATTTCCCACTCCTTAACCTTGCCAGGATCCGAGTTTCCCCAAGGTGGAAGTCTTCCCAGCATCCGTGAGCGCAGAAGTTCCTTTTTTGGGCAGAGTTTTCCCTTTGCTGAATTAAGGTCAGAATCTGAAAAGGCCTTTTCTTCATCATCTTTTCCAGTGGTCTTTCCCCTATACCAGGTTAGCAGTGTGTGAGGAGTTGTGTTGGTGCTCCTGGCTTGGCCAGCACTGGACATTGACACATCAGTATGGCCACAAGTCCCTTTGGGGCAAATAAAGAGTCCACCCCCAAAGCCCTCTTGAGCTTGCCAGGAAGCTCCAGGAGGGGAAGAACCCACAAACACGCCCCTGTAGACATTCTGTATGGCTCGAGAGCAATCGACTAAGTACAGCTCATGAGTGGGGTCTTCATCTGAAAGGCCAGAAGAGTGGCCACAGTCAGAGAGCCTGACAGCAAGTCCAGGTAACCCAGCAAGTAAGGGTTGATATTACATGATTTGGAAGGGACTGAGGGACTTATTCCACCCACAAAGGCGAACCGGATGACATAAACATTACTGAGCATTTATAGACAGTACCATCGTGTATTGTACCCACCCTTTCCTATCTCTGCACAATGAAAAGAACATTGCACGACCTACTGTATTTTAGGTATGTGTGTGTGCCTACACATACGTCATACATGTCTAAGTGGCTTTGGTTATATTCCCGACACTAATGTTGATTAGATGCGATATAAAAGTGTAAGTTGTGTGTGAGTGCTTCCCACAACGCAGAAAAAAAACTAAATCATATTTCCCCTTTATTTATGTCAGACCAAAGCTGGAGAAATTACAGTGAGTCAGGAAGCACGCATGAATAATAATTATTCAAACATCAGTTCACTTTTCCTAAACTGCAAAAAATGGCTTTTCTTTCAAGTTTGAGTTATGCAGAAGATTACTTCCACATGTAATTGGGTTTCACCACTGCGAAGACACAACTTAGGCAAGAAAAGTCCTGAAACACTGAGCTTCCGTATTACTGGTTCGTGAGCTGTGAAAGTACTCCAGGGGATCTAAGAACTTTCCACCATTAGTGTTGATAAATAGAAAGACAGAGCTTTTCTATAATTGCATTTATCTGTTTTGCTGATTGAAATTTTGCCAAGCAGGTGACTGACAAGCTGCAGGCTTATAGTTCCCGCTCGTTTGGAGTGGTACACCAATGCTCAAAACTGTGTAAATGTCTCTGTGGGCTTCCTGGGTGCGAGCACTGCGGTGGCCTATTTTGTGAATGCGAACACACAGGAGTCTCTTCCTCCTCTGTTTAATAGACTGCTTGCTCCTTCAAAGCATCACTGGACTTCAAAACCAAATCTATTTTTTCCTAATTTTCAGTGGAACAGTGGGTTCCCAAGATTACAAAGCACACTACTGAAGAGAAGAAAAGGAAGACGAATGAAATTCTAAATTACCCATCTAAAGATATTAGAAAATTGCCCCAACAGCGAATGGGGGACTTACCAAGAAGCTTATGCCAGCAATTACCCTGCAAACACATTGGGATCTGGGTCAGAACATCTCTTCTGAGTTTGTGTATAGCAGGTCTAGTGTACTGTGAAACTCTGATCCTGTCAGTAGGCTATGTCCTGGGATAAGTGCCTGTTTCCTATCAGCACAGAGTCCGAGGTACATGTCGCATCAAAGGGGAACAGAGCATTCTCTTGGTTTGTTACCCCCAGGAACTTGCTACACGCCCCCCGCCCAAGGAAAACCATGGCATCATTGGATGTCACTGGAGAAAGGGCTACAGACCCATCGATCCATTGATTGTATTTTTTTTTTAAGAAAAAAATCATCCAGCCCAATGGTCAATTTAAAATTTAAAATTTAAAATTGATTTAAATTGATCAAGGTCCAAGATGTGTGGTGGATTGTAAAATGCTTAAGCCTAGCATGCACAAGGCCCCGGGTTCCATCCCAGCACTGGCAAAACAAAACTTAAAAGTTCAAGAGACTCTTTCAGGAAGAAATCTAGAAGGGGGTCTAGCGGGTGCAAATGGAATTCCTTGTTTTAGTTCTTTGGGGAATCTCCATACTGATTTCCATGGTGGTTGTACCAGTTTACATTCCCACTAACAATGTAGAAGGCTTTCTTTTCCGTGCAGTCTCAGCAGCAGTTGTTATTATCTGATTTCTCGGTGATGGCCAGTCTTTCTAGGGTGAGATGGAATCTCAGATACCTTCCTGAAAGAGTTGGACATCAGATTATATATAGTGACCCATGCATACCTGTGTTTATAGCAGCATGATTCACAACAGCTAAATCTTGGAAGTGGCCTGTATTTCCATCAACAGGTGAATGAATAAAGAAACAATGGTATTTATACACAGTGGCGTACTACTCTGCCCCAAAGGAGGATAAACTTGAGTCATTTGTAGAAAAAGGGATGCACCTTCAGTTCATAATGTTAAGAGAGCTGGGGATTTAGCTCAGTGGCGCCATTGCCTACCTCAGAAGTGCAAGGTCCTGAGTTTGATCCCCAGTACAAAAAAACAACAACAACAAAACATAACGTTAAGTGAAATAAATCAGAAACGTAAGTTTACATAACACATGGCTTCTCATGCATGAGAAATCCAAAGCGTACGTAAAAAGCAAAATAAAATACAACAGGAAGTGGGGAGATAGATCTTTCTCAAATGTGAAAGGGATCAAGGTATGGAGGAAGGAGGGAGGTGGGTAAAGGGGATGAAAAAAGGAATAAAGATGTATTCTGTACCCAGGCCAACTCCACCTAATGAACATCATATTATTACTGCAAACGTGGAATAATAAAATACCTAAAGTCAGAGAGAGCAACATTCCCCCACCCGCCTGCTATGGTTACATCAAGAAAGGACTGAAGAAAATATGCACATAGAATACCCACACACAATGAGAAAAGGAAGGGGTAAGGTGACAGTCTCAGGCAAAATGAAAATGTGTCCAAAGGAAATCAACACAACAATGAACTGGGGACTCGTGCAATGTGTGCCACTTATGGAAACAGCATATAGAGACTTAACTACATGTCCGCTCGAGTAGATATAGTACATACCAGAGAGTCATTACTCTGGACTGGGTTTCTAGAGAACTCCCAAGCCAAGAGGCAATAGTTGGTGTTTATATGCTGAAAATTGTGTATTTGGGGCTTCCGAGGACCATAAAATTGATTTAAAGAATGGCTTGCAAGGGTAAAAAGAGTAATGCAGGACAATTAAAGGCATGCAATTAAACTGGTTTGTTTCTAACTGCCTTCTAGTAATTAAGAGTTCATGCTTGGTGAAACTCAAAGGCAGATGTAAGATTTAAGATTTAAGGCAGTGTTCATGAATTAATAGGAACCCACCCACAAGTCTCCCCAGTGATAGGATGACTATCCCATCAGCGTGAGACTTGGACCTGTACACTAAGATGTACAAATTATTCATCACATGATTATTTTGGATTTTAGTTGTTATTTGCTAGGCTATTTGGTTTATTCAGTTCCTGGTCTTGAGCAGTATTTTACCAATGTAAGTGCCTAGAGTAGATGTATCTAGTACATATGGAGACAGCTAAACACTCAGAGAGGTAGGGCCTTGTAGAAACAGACAGAGGAAAGAAAGAGAAAGAAAAGGAGAGGGAGACAGAGGCAGAAGGACAGAGACAGAGGTAAGGTGGGAGAGGGGGACTCAGACCAAGTGTGTAAGCCGGCCTGATCCTCTCTCCAGCTGGGAGGGAGATGGGGTCTGGAATGGGCAGATGTGTGTGTGTGGTGGGGGGTGAGCCTCAACAGGAAAGAAGAAAACTCTCCTAATTCCAACATCTCCTTGGCGCCTTGATACCCACCCCATCCTGCACAGGAGCGACCGCACGTCCCAGTGGGCATCAGGCCTTCATCCATCCAGACCCAAAGGATGCTCTTTAAGGGTACTTCCTGTTTCTCAAACACCTGCTCTCCCACCCTGAGGTCTGCTGCACCCTGAGAGCCTGTTTCGGCCCGTTCTGGGGCTGGAAGATACGGTTCAGTTATGACAGCCCCCACGTTTCATGTCAAGACGACACCGCCACAGTCGTACCTAAGTGGTGGCCCTCCATTTTCAACACTTGCACCCCAAGGGGCTGCTGGATCCTTCAGAGGCGATGACTTTTCCCTTAAGATGGTTCTTCACTCGACAACACGCTCGTTAGGGACACGGCCAAATGCTCATGCAATGCCGATCTCGGGACATGAAGCGCTAATTCATATATTAGAAATAATACAAATCGGAACAACACTAAGACTCCAACTCACTTCAGAAAGAATAGATATCATCAAGAACTTGAGAAACAACAAATGCTTGTAAGGGAGTAGGGAAAAAGTTACCATTTCACACGGATGGTGGGAATCTACAACCGCTATGGAAACGAGTGTGGAGATTCCTCAAAGAACTAAAAATAGAAACTCCACTGGACTCAGCTATACCTCTTCTGGATAGCTTCCCCAAAGCGTTAAAGGCGTATTGCAGTGATCCATCCACACCCACGTTTATAAGTTCACAACTCCTAACAGCTAAGTCCTCGTAGCAGCCTATGTGTACCTATCCACACACGAATAGAAAAATAAAATGGGGTGTAAATAAATATATACAGTAGAATACCACCGAGGCATACAGCAGGTTACATTTGGGTCATTTGTAGGCAAAGGGATACACTTTGGAACATCATGCTGAGTGGAATAAATCAGACAAGAGTTAAATATCATTATGTTTTGTCTCATATGAGAAACCAAAAAGTATGACTAACTTAACAGAAATAAAAGAGAGATGATAGAAAACAGAGAGATAGACTCTGTGGAGGAGGGAAGGAGATCTGGAAATGGTAGCAGAGAAAAGGGTGGAGAGTGGGAAGGAAGAAAAAATGACTAAGATACAATACGTATATGAACCGATTACCTAAGACGAATGTAATTATTATGTATTGCAAATACATACGAATGAGAAAGAAAAAAAATGTACAGATATTGCAATGGTTAATAATGAATTGACACAGAGTCTTGATAGATTTCTTTTAAGAAAGGATTTAATTAGACGTCTCTCAAGCTGTCTGAAACCTATTTTGCATTACACACTTATAGGCGCTTTATTCAAACCAGTTTTCTTTCCGTAAAAACTTAACAGTGTCATTAAATCCAGACTGATACAGGGATTCCATTTTCCTCTTGCTTGGTGGGAAGAGGGCTTGGTTCAGCCTCACCAGGTTGGCCAGGGACAACTGGGAGAGAAGGATAAAGTTTAAGCCGTAGAAAATTACAGTTTGGGTAAATAGATGCTATTCATATATAGCTATTCATAGATGCTAAGCTTTCTTTTCACGGAAAGAATGAGCACTAACATTAAAAAACCAGCAGAAAAAAAAAAAAAAAAAAGC
>NW_022900951.1:4414145-4418782 GCF_012274545.1 Fukomys damarensis
AAAAAAAAAAAAAAAAAGCTAAATCCATACAGAGACCAGTTGAGGGCTTCCTAACCTTGAGACTGTTGACATTTCTAGGTGCCATCCTGGTACTATAGTACATTGAAAAATATCCCTGGCCTACTCCATAAAATACCCATTGCTGTGCTCAGATGTGACAATCCAAAATGCCTCTGGACAGTGCCAAATATTTCTCCGGTATGCCACTGCCCCATGCTGACACCCAACAGATTACTCTAACAGAATCAATATCTTTATGTTAATTGTCCATTTTGGTCCCTCGATGTCTCTCCAGTATGTTCATACCTTTCATTCTTTCCATCTTTCTAAATAAATGCATGATTTAAATTGTTCTGACACCCCACGGAGTTTACGGACGTGAAATAGAAGAGAGGGAAAAGAAAGCGTTAGAGAAACTGAGAGTTCATCAGCAGCAAAGAGCCTGCATCCTGACAACATGTAAGAACCAAGACCCCATGCACAGTCTGTGTTGCAAAGTCCTGGAAAAGCACAACATTGAGAAATCCAATTCATACATAAAAATTATCAATGAGCTTCCGATGTGTGTGGGATGCATGTTGAATTCTGTGGGGTCTTTTGGTGGATTAGGACTCTTCAAATGTCACCAAATGCAACTGCTCACCATTATGTCCTGATTGGTGATGTTCAGGTACAGATCCAGCTGCCCTCTGTCTTGTGGGCAGATGTCCAGCCGCCCGCAGAAGGGGGAGATGGTCACCGTGCGACCCATGGGCAAGACGGGAAGGCTATTGGTGAGGCCTCCATCCACCCACTTCTGTGGAAAAGAAGGTCCGGCATCAGCTCAGGCCAATGACAGCACAGGATCCAAACGAAGAAAGACACAGTGGCTTTGTCCATGCGAACTTTTCCTTCCTGTGTCAAGATGCTTGCCTCAGGGTGCGTCCTCCTAAATTACTATTTCTGAGGGCTCATCCCGCTCTCTGGGAGCAAAACACGCCTTTGTGCACGAATCCCTCACTGAAATGGTAAGAACTCTGGGGCGGAATCAGGAGGTCTCTCCCAAAGTTGAAAAGCTAGATTACTCCCCCTAAGATGTACCTGAGTTTGTCCTGTGTGCGAGGCATGTCTAAGAAGCCATGTATGACTAGACTGGGACTTCTCATGCAAGCCAAGCAGAAAGTCAAGTGTACTGTTGACTCTGAATGAGACACGCTCCACCCGAGGAGGTGCTATTCTTATCGTAAGAAACGGCAGTTGGTTGATTCCATTTGACCCAGCTATCCCTCTGCTGGGTATCTTTCCAAAACAATTAAAAGAATCCTACCACGGTGATATATGCACAGCCATGTTTACAGCGGCACAGTTTGTAACAGCTAAACCTTGGAAACAACACAAATGCCCATCGACTGGAGACTGGATAAAGAAGGTGTGATTTTCCTATAATATAGAGTGCATAAAGAATGCGAAACTAGAGACATTTATAGCTGTGCGGATGCACAATGAGGCCATACTCTTAAGTGAAATAAATAAGACACACATACGTAAATACCAAATGGTTTCTCTGGTGTGAAAAACTAAAAGGGTAAATAAGGTTCAAATGGCATAGCTGATAGTGGAAAACAGGAAGAAAATGGCTAAAGTTGAAGTGAGAAGGGAAGGGGAAAGGAAATAAGGGAAAAGAAAATAAATGAAAAAAGAAAAAATAACGGAAACAAAGTCTTTGTAAACAGGGAAGGGTGAAGGGGGTGAAGGGAGGGCAGGGGATTGGGGAGAAAAATAAGAACCAAGATACATCATGTAAAGGTACAAGATCCCAATGATAAGTGTAACTGTATTGTCTGTCTAAAATATACCAATAAATGTAATGGGGGGAAAATAATTGGAAGTCAGTATCTTCCACAGCAAATCTAAAAATTAATAGAACAACCAGAGATTCTTTTTGCAAAGTGGCTCCTGGGTACGCTCAGCGGGCCTTGTTCTAAAGCCACAGAGCGAGGGAGGCTCTGGGTAAAAAGGCAGCTTTTCCCAGAAGGGATCCAGTACTCTCCACCCCACTGCGCCAGGAAGGACGGTGACGCCTGGGGCAGGGAAGGGAAGAAGGAGGAGATGAAAAAGGTCCCAGAGCAAGAGGAGGGGACAGGATACTCAGGGCGAATGTGCCTTGGCCCCTTCGCCTGTAAAGCTGTGCTGTGAAAAACACAGAAGCAAGGTCTTCGTGATAAATATTCCAGACACACGGGCTGGCAGGGCCTCCACAACCTACCTGGCTGCGTAATCAGGTGCAGCTGTAAACACCTACAGACAGGGAGCCCAACTCTCCAAGTCCTAGCAGCCACTAGAATTACGCCTCAGGTAATATGTTGAACAAACAAACAAACAAACAAAAGAAAGGTCGGGTGTTGGGTGGAGAATCTCTCACAGAGAGTCTAGGTCAGGGAAGTTTGTAAACAGAGTTTTGCTGGAACACGTTAATGTAAAATTTAAAAACTGCTATTTCTAAAAATCGCAGTATTTCAAATATTATTTTAGTAAAACTGCACAAAGGTGGGGTGAGGAAGGGTGACAGGTCAATGTAAAATTTAGAAAAAAACAATCATTTTTTTTCTTTTAATGCTTTCTTTCTTGTTTCTCCTTATAGCACTGGTAATGACATGACTGGTAATACATCATTTACAAAGGTCTTGACCAGACACCTACTCCTCCAAAGGGCATGCACGTCAACTAAAAGAAACAAAGAACAGGTAGAAAATTTCTTGTGAGAGAGTTAAATTTTGGTAGAGGAGAAAGTGTAAGTAGGTTTGATTAAAACGAAACTAACCGAGATTATTTGCACCTTATCATTATTGTTAAAATAACATAATGCACATTATAAGGATGCGCTATTGAAGTACTAATACGTATATGTGTACATACAAGTATGTGTGTAAAAACGCGTGTATGCACACGTGTATACATGCATGCAGTAATGCACATGTACCATATATGTGTAGTACAATACATATATCTTACATGTGTGTGTTATTTTATGTCTATATAATAGAGAAAGAGAGAGCAGATTATATGAATACAGTCTATGAGTTTACCCCCCAAAATTAAAGAGCCCCACAAGTATCTAATTTTGCCCCAGAGCTTGTTGGCTCCCCCCCCAATTTAAATATGAACACCAAATTCTAAAATAGGATTGTGCCTAGGGAGAAAAAAAGACACCTTCCAAAATTATCTCATTTCACGCTTCACAGAACCTGTCAACAATGATGTGAAAATTCACGCGTGTTTCATCAGGGAGAATTCAAGATACGCCGTCTAACCCTAAGTAAGAGCTCATCTGACTTGTTCAGCTTAATGAAAAGCGGGGAATCTGGCTCATTAAATTGAGAAGTGCTCTAATTTACTATGGGGTTAATGACTGCTGTGTTAAGGAACTGAAAATCCTTTTCCCACATCCTGTTCTCTCTTGTTAGCTTATGCTGATTGGATAAATGACGAGGGAAAACACAGCTTCCTGAGTGTCTTGATTACACTGGCAGTGATACTGATTCCCGCATCCCCACAAGGTCACAGCCCCCTTGGTTTTGATGCTCTCCACGAGGTGGCACGTGTCACTCCTGATTTACTCTCTCATCAGCCACTGCACTCTGCACAGCCAGCCACGCATTCATCCAGGTGCGCCGACTCTACAGCATTTCTGGAAATAATCAGTGCCACAGCTATTCCTCAACCTCCAATTAAAACCGGAAGCATTTGACATGCTGTGTTCCTCTGATAGTGTGAACTGCTGAAGTTGAAGTATTTCAGTCCACAAACGCTCTGGCTGTTTGCCACCCAGTCCTGCAAGTTTCTCCCACTTGGTTGCCTGTTGGGTGGCATCCCACATGGTGGTGGCCACTGCCCTGAGTTTCTGCATGATTCCAAACTCATCCTCACGAAAACAACTGCACTTCTCCTTTAGAGTTGTGCTGTGTATTTTACTGGTTTCATCTCATAGCACGACATCCTCTGAGGCCGGGAAGGGTAAGCACATTAAAATTCCAGGGCAAAAATCAAATTCGGTGCAGTCCCCATAGTTACCACAATTCGATACCACTGGTCATCCAGCTACCTTTGGCACTACTGTAAGCACGCTCTGCATGCCAGGCTGACTCCAAAGAGGTATAAACAACTGTTCAGCAGAAAAGGAAATTCATGCCCAGTTCTGGGGCAGCATCTACCATGAGGGTTTTCCAAGGTTACAGAACTGCAAACTATAATTCATGCAATGACTCGTAAGGATACAATCGGATCTACTGCACACGCACACACTAGATTTTTCATCTGTTAGTACCTGTTAATTTTTGCTTTATGTGGTGATATGCTATGGGTATCTATTGAGGACATGCTTTATGAATTCAAGCAAAGTTATCATGTAATTTATGAGGAAAATAAAATATAACGAGGCACAGGACCCAATGTTTTATAAATTGTTTGTAATGGATTTCCCATATATCACTAGTTGATTATTTAACTGTAATCCTGCCATTCTGTGTGGCTGAGTTCGGAGGATCACTAATGTGAGCTTAGGGTGGGAATGTAGCTTAGTGCAGAGGCCCTGGATTCAATCTCCAGTTATGGAAAACCAAATAGGAAAAAAAAAAAAAAAAAAAAAAAAAAAAAAAACA
>NW_022900951.1:4419012-4432218 GCF_012274545.1 Fukomys damarensis
AAAAAAAAAAAAAAAAAAAAAGAAAGAACAAACTACATGTGGTAGGAAGGTCATCCATCCTTGTTTTCCTTTTCTGAGGTTTCAGTTAGTCAAGGTCCAACATTTTTGTAAAAATATCAAATGGAGAACTCTATAAATAAAAGAATTCATATGCTTTAAGTTGCACACCATTTTGAGTAGTGTGCTTCAAAACTTGAGCTTCCCACCTCCATTGGCTCAGGATATAAAACATTGCTTTGTCCATGGTATCCATGAGGTATATACTACCCTCCTGATAGTCAGTTAGAAGCCATCTCAGTTAGTAGATTGACTGACTCTTGCAGTATGTCAGTGCTTGTGTTCAAGCACCTTTATTTTTCTTAACAATGTGGTATACACGCATAATCCCAGCACTTGGAAGGCTGAAGCAGGAGGATCACAAGGCCAAGACTAGCCTGTGGTCACCATGGCATAAAACATAGAAGAGCAGATTAACTCTGGTATGATGGGGCAAAGAGGAAAAGCAATAAAAATGGGTTTTGTTAATAAACGTGGTTTCAGGGTATCTACTGAGGGCTTTGGAATGAATTCCCTATAGTTAAGGGGAAATTGTATATTCAGTTCCCTCATTTTGCAAAGGGAAATGATCTTGGAGGTCTACTTGCTCTCTGTCAGTGGCTAGTAAGCTATTGCCCACTATCTGTTTCAGCAAATAAAGTTTTATTAGCACACTGCCATGTCCTTTTGTTTACAGATTGCCAATGGCTTCCTTCCCACTCTAACAGCACGCATGATTGAGTAGGTGGACGACAGAGATCACATATCACAATGCCAAAGGTATTTACTGCAGGATGCTTTTCAGAAATATTTTGGAAAATGAAAGATCTGCTGGCGTAGAGCATACATGAAAAGGTGGTGGGTAGAACAGATCTTTTCACTACAGTTTGTACTCTTTATGACACATCATAAAATATAATGATTCCCAGTGGGGCAGGGAAATCAGCACCACTGTCTGAGGGGTGAGGAAGAGACTTAGATAGCGAGAAATACACTGGGCTTAAAAATAACTCTACATTTGCAAATCAGTCTTCTTTGCTTTTATGAAACAGGCTACAAATAGTCATATCAAGCAGAATGGTGCTGCTTATTCTTAAAATGGAGAGAGCAAGTGTGGGGGGGAGGGAGGAAGACAGAGAAAGAGAGAAAAAGAGAGAAAGAAGGAATGTATGAGTCCATTTCCCAGGACATAGTTGATAATTTCTCATTTAGGTTCAACACAAATAAGAGGGGGAGAAAAGACATAAGATTTTAGACTAACGGGGAGACAAGGGGAAAAAACATTTTTTAAAAAAGAGATTGAAGAAAAAAAGCTGGACTGAGCTAAGCTCTACTAAATAATGTTCTCAGTACACTGTTGACTGAATTTGTAAAGTTGATCAGAAATAGTGACTTCAAAAATCAAGACTGATTTAGCAGTTGACGACCTGTAAATGCTGCAAAAAGACCTACCCTGGAAGACAGACACGCTGCTTCAAAAACTAGGCAGACAATGCAAAAATGTTTGAAACACCGTTGAAAAAGGGAAGCTCCTATTTCCATGAAAGTATACACTGACCCGCATTTTCTAGTCTACTGGGTTCCCAGCTCGGCTTCTAACCATGCAGTGAGCGATCGAGCTCTGCTCCCATGACAAATGTCTAAGTCATGAAGAGATAGGAGCTTCCTGACGCTATGGTAATAACTTTACATAAACACAGAGCAACAGAGAGCATTCCGCAAATCACTTTCCAACAGATGTGTCAAAAGTAATAAAGAATTAATAATCCATAACACAAAGTTTCAACGGAGGGATAATAATATGACAATCTTCCATACACGTTTGTAACATATTATAGAATCAAAATACCACTTGAATTAAAACTCAGACAAACAACGCAAAATCCTACAGTCTTTCTTTGGATCTGCATGTGGTAGTACTTCTGGTGATAATCCTCTTTTGATATTTAGTCATTTGCCAAAACCCATGCTTTAAAAATATATTAGAAACACCTTTGAAAATTCTCCTGCTCGTTCCAAATTGATGACAAGCATCTGTTTGAAAGTGGTCTAACAGCAGGCACATATCTGTGGCATTCTATCACTGGAAGGGTTTCATATGTACAGAAGAAAACAAATCATTCATTGGAAAGGAAGGCTTAACTTCAATTTATTTCCACTTACTCATATATTCGACTGTTAATGAGTATCTACTATAAGTAAGGTGCAAGGAATGGTCTAAAAGCCACAGAAGAGCTACAGAAGCTTTAAAAAAATAATACAGGACAATGGAGTAGTTTTCAAAGACATCACACCCCTTTTAGCCACTGGTAGAGTTCAGAAAGGGTTCACAGCATTACTTGTGCTTAAGTTAATCTTACATCATAGTAGAGTATGATGCTTTTAAGTAGGTTTTTTTTTTCCAGTAGAAATACTGGATTCACACACCTATCTTCATAAACTCTAGTATGCTTAACGCCTATTAATGCCAGATGTGAAAGGAAAAATGTCTCTATATTTAGACAAAGTCCTAAGAGAAGGGCATGGGCATTTCCACCCTTGGCATGGCTCCCTTCTCTGTCCTTTGTGAATCCAAGCCACAAATATAAGCAATACCAATCCTCTCCTCTCTACCTCCCTCTGCATCAGCCTCTCTTGTTTCAGAGGAACAACTCTGGCCAGCAAACAAGTCGACATCAGAGCTGCATGAAAACATTATGACCTAGAAAATGAGAGGTGCTTTCAGCATGACAGCAATTTTGATGTAGTTTACATCATATAAAAAGATGCCACCCACTGTCGGACATACATTGAAAGCAGAGTTCACATCTCCCTGAAGACGGGAGGGGAAGAATCTAGAAAAGGACTTGGCACCCAAGCCCCATCAGACGGTGGGAGGTGAACAGATTTGCAGAAAGTCAGGAACAGGCTGGGAATGGCACTCGGAAATTGTGTTTTCTGGCACAGGGCGGTGCAAGGTCCCTCAGTGCTGTGTCAGTCCTGATATATGTGGATCCTGTGTCACCCCCAGATACACTAAACTGCAAAGGAGACTGAACACTTTCAGGAGACCTAAGGTCCAGTCCAGCAGGTGGTCACGATGTGTGTCCTATCCACAGGGACCAAGGGACCCGGTGGGCTGCTTTCCCTCCCTCCTGTGCAAGGCCACAGGTCTGCTCAATTCCTGCTGTGATTCTATGTTCAAAGGATTCAACCACACAATGGAAAACGTCACTGGGAACCTCTGACTCTATACATCTGACCCTTTTAACCGCCCATAATCTTCCTGTCCCACACGCAAAAAGCAGGTGTGGGGTTGGATAGAAAGAAAGGAGGTCTACGTTTTGGGAAAAGACCTAGGGTCAAAACAGAGTGAGAGAGGGACAAGAGAGATAGAGACTTTCATGATCACTGTGGAGAAGGTGCCTCCTTCCAGCTAAATGGCTTCAGTGGCATAGAATAACACCTCTGTATCTTGACTTCTGCATCTGTAAAGTTGGGGGTAAGAATCTCGACAACAGATATGAATGGATTCTGGCATATGCAATAACAACAGGGAAATTTTACTTCTTTTTCTTTTGGCAAGAATACAGAGAATAGACTGGCAAAATAATCCCCTCCTCTCACTGTCACCCCAGAAAAGATTCAGACCTTTCCAGCTCACTATTTGGTCATTTCCTCAGTGTGATCTCTGACCTAATGTTTCACAATGGCTGCTGTAGCTCCAGTCATTACATCTAAGTACCAAGAAATAGGAAACAAAGGTGAAACCCGACCAGAAAGATACACAGTTTCCCTTCCTATAACTCTAACAATAATTCACCTTACATATTGTTGACTTACATACAGCCTCCCTTCTTGCAAGTCTAACAGTATTTCAGTTTATACCTCTTTGGCCAACAACTCAATGGATGGCCACAGATACCTTGAGGGGAAGCTAAGAAATGTTAACCACTTAGATACACGAGCATAGGTCTGCCTAGAAATTGAGAATCCATTACTAAGAGAGAAGAAGAAAGCATATATCAGGAATATGATGCATGGGGACACTGTGGAGGGGTAGAGCCTCATGGAGGTGGTGATAGCTTTGAGGGATGATGGTGGCTCTCATGGGACCCAGTCAGATCCTGCGTGGCTAAGTTATAAAACAAGTGAGTCTGTGCCTGAGTGTCTCTGGCTTCCTGTCTCACCATGTAACCTCTCTTCCTGCACAAGCTCCCACCATGGTACCATTTGTCACCCTGGGGGCATAGCCAGGGAGGGCCCCAACAGAGATAAAATGACAGGGCCAACCAATCTTCAGCTTTCAGAATCCAAAACTGTGTGTGGTAACTAAACCTCTTTATAAACCGCACAGCCTCAGGGGTTTTATGATAGCAACAGAAAGCAGACAAACACACCCCGTTAACAGTAATATAAAAATCTCAGAAAATGCCTCAGGATTTTTTTTTTTAACCACTCTGACAGTTTTGTTCTGGCTGAAGTCTATTATAAAGCAACACCATGAAGTAACAGTCATTATAGATTTCTGATCATTATACAATTAAAACTCATAATGCAAAGTAGATTTTCATAGCAACTTAAGCTCTATTAAAATTTTATACGTCCAAGTCAATGTTGACCTTTATTCACATAACAAGAGGGAAAATGATACTTTAAAATAACTATATCGTTGAAGTGTGATACAGTGCACATAAATATTTAAATTTACAAAAGATATCACACTTTTTGTGGAAGCAGAATGTTTACTAGCTTTGAGAGTTGGTTCCTTCCTTTGCAGGGAGACTGCCAGTTCTCAGGGGCACTCATGAAATGAGGCTGTGTGGGCCCTCAGAGTGAATGAGTGCGTGTATCCAGATGGCCTTTCCACACTTTCCATGCACTTGTTTATGAATAAATAAATAAACGTCTGGGCCGGGGATTTGGCTCAGTGGTTCCACTGCCTGCGTCACAAGCGCAAGGGCCTGAGTTCGATCCCCAGTACCAAAAATAAATAATAAATAAACAGATAAATAAATGCCTGTTATGTGCAAATAAAATAAAGGGCAGGGATTCACTTCCAAATACAGTGGGGCCTCGGTTCACAGACTTAATTCGGTTCACGGTCCTGGAAAAGTTGGCCATGTCTGTGTTCATGCAGAGTTCGCCAAGAAAATCAAAATTTTGCCACCAGAAGCATTCATCAACCCAGGCTTCCATGTATATGCCTGATATCTGGTACATGTTACACAGATACTACATTTCAAGACAAAATATATCTCTGGTACATGTTAAATAGCACATTTGATTATAAAAGGCATATCTCTGCTATGTGCTAAGTAAATACTGAATTTGGTTATAGATGTGTGTTAAGGAGGTCACATATCTGCTTATAAAATGCATACTGCTGGCATGTGCTGTATCTAGTTGATTATAAAATATATGTTTCATGGCATATGTTAAGTACATAGTGTATTAGATTATAAAATGCATGCAAATCTATGGTATGTGTTAAATGATACCATATTTGATTATAAATGTGTGTTAAATAGATGCTATTTTGGATCAAAAATATATATATGGTATACCTTAAATAATACATTTGACTGTCATATGCATATCTTTATCGTGCCTGCATCGCAAGTGCAAGGTCCTGAGTTCGATCCCCAATATCAAAAACAAACAAACAAAGAAACAAAAAACTAAAATGCATATCTTTGATTATAAAATCCATATCCCTGGCATGTGCTAGACAGACGCTATATTTGATTATGAAATGTGCATCTCCGGTATGTGCCAACTAGATAGCACATTTGCTTTTGGATGTGTGCTAAAAAGCTTCTATATTTGTTTATCAAACGCATAGCTCGGGTATAAGCAAAGTGGATAGAGTATTTGATTCTAAATACATGTTCAGAGATAAACTTGATTACAAAATGCATGTCCCTGGGATGTGCTAGACCTATGCTGCATTGAATTATAAATATGCATTAAACAGTGACTGACTTTGAGGATAACATACACAATTCTTGTATGTACTGCACAGACACTCCACTGTATTATAAATTCCATATCTCGTCACTGTGTCGGACACGATATTTGATTATAAAACGCCTATCTCTCATAAGTATTAAGTAGGAATGGTGCTGGATTACAAAATAAAAACAAAAGGAGCCGACCAGGGGACATTTAGAAAAACACAGCTTGGAATCCTGCTTCTGGCGTTTACAGGGGCAGCAGCAAATAGGAAGCAGTACGAAAAACAAGCTTGTTTCACTGTCTTCAAAAGCCACGGTTGTACCTTGGTACTCAGACTCACTGAAGGTGGTGCTTCGTGCATTTTGATGCAAACATTTAGTCCCGGTGTTTGTGTGTTTGGCACTGGACGTGGGAGCTGGCATTTATGGTGTCCATTCTCCTGCCTGGCAGCACTGTTCAGACAAGGCAACGGGTCTGGGAATCACTGCAGCTCCTGGAGCCATTTAACAGCCAGTAGCAAGGTGCCACCGTTAGCGGGACGACTGTAAGTGTTTTCTAGATGCATTTAAAGTACTCGATATACATTAAATTTTAAATAAGGCCTTTTTCTTTTTAATTGGAGAAAATAGGAGCATCCAGTCAATCATTCTCTTTTGTTAAGATCTGGGTGGTGAGGTACCACCGTCCCTGTTTTTTGCCTTCTTTCCGCTGACTGAAAAGAAAAAGTTATTTGTACACATAACACATATAAGTGGATTTGACTAGAATAATGACGACATTAGATCCTTCAAAGGAAACAGGTAAATGCAGATAGCAGGGCAAATCGTTAGTCACGATGGCTTTACCTGCCCTTGGTATTCCACTGGTCTCAGTCCGGTGTAAACGGGCACAAAACTGCTAGCAAGGAGGACCTGGGGGGGTGGGTCAGAGAAAACAGCAGCTCCTGAGTAGAAGCACTGACATTCGGAGAGTCAATCTGACACATCCTGCACTATAAAAGCCCTGTTAAATGGGTAAGTCCCATGTATCTCAACTGCACGACTGCACACACTTTCATAATAAGAGAAAATATTTTTAATATGTAAAAAAAAACCTGACATAGAGGCACGGGGTCCACCCTCTCTGGATCAGTCACCCTCACTTAAGGAAAATGAGGCACTGTGACTGTAGACAGGCAAGTCGACAGAAAGTTAAATTTAAGGATGCTGGAAGTTAAATTTGTTATTGTACTCCCTGTACGCTTAAATTGAAGCTAAATCTAAATTCCTCAGCATGTGCAGGTTGTGGTTGTAGATAAATTATTTATAATTTATTAATTTTATATGTATTTACTGTATTACTAGTGCATTAACCAAAAAAAAAAAATGCTTTAAAGGTGCATATTTGTTTCCTAGAAACAAACCTCTGTGCCAACTGGATAGCACATTTGCTTTTGGATGTGTGCTAAAAAGCTTCTATATTTGTTTATCAAACGCATAGCACGGGTATGAGCAAAGTGGATAGTGTATTTGTCCCACAACTCAGAGAGGTCTTCCCATATGTTGGAAGATTCCCGCAAAGGGGGAGAAGCACGTTTTACGTTCCAGCAGCATGGTCAGGGTACATAGTGGGACTGCGACAAGTAGGGACACCAATCATAGTTTACCTTCCATTTAAACGTTCGAAACAGTAGCCATTTAGAGTATCACCGCCCCCTCCAGCAGAAGAAGCTGACCTCCGATAGCTTTCCTCAAATGCAAATGTTACATTTTGCAGCTCAGCCTCCAAATCCCTAGCAAGCTTTCTACCTGGAAATGCGAAGCTTTAGACACTCAGTGTTTAAATTCTCATCTTTCAACTGATAAGTGAAAGACTCAGTGGATGGCTGCTTATTGTCAAAGATTTCACCAAGTTTTTTTTAAGCATCATATATAATTCAGAAGTAGATTATGGCCGAAGCACAGATTTATATATCATCTGTTTAGAATTATTTAAAACTCAGAAGGCATTTTTCCCCCCAAAGAAACAATATTATAGTTATGATTTTTAGGTCAGCTCCTCTCAAAACCCTCTTTATTTGGAACTGCCACTCAAGTCTAGACACAGCAGGGTATCACAATTTCTACAGGAAAATCTGAGTTGCTCCCTGATGCAGCAAACGTACTCCTACCCGTTAGTTCTATACTCTGTACGGGACTCAGCGTAAACTTCCCCACAAAGCAAAGTAAACACGAACACACCTCCTGGCTTCTCATGATCAAAACAAACACAGGAGCACAAAGGGTTGTGCGCTTTTTCTGGTGGAGCATTGGACGCTTTATGAGGCTGATACACAGCACACGCCTGCTGGCATCTAAGACACACACAGATTTGCCCAGGGTTCTGGCCCAAGGGAGTCCCGAGGCTATCTAAACCCATAAGGGCTGCAGTCTTTGCTGGATTTGGCTTAATTTTCACACAGAATGTATGTTCATGTGGGTTTTTACCAGTGCGAATGCTTGTATCACAATGTCCCTCCAAAGCTTCCTGTGCTCAGAGGTGGGGCTTTTCAGAGGTGGCTGCAGCTAGGGTGTGTGACCCTGGCACTAGGGGTAGAGGGTAAACTGGGTCAGTCCACTGGATCAGCCTAGGTCTGGGTGTGGCTGGATGGGTTAACTGAAGACAGAAGACCCTCCCTGGGTGTGAGTGGCACCACCCACCCAACAGGCTTATTGCCTAAATAGAGCAAAGAGGGAAAGGGAGGCTCATTGCTGTTCCTTCCTACTTTCTGCCTGCTGCACTATATTCTCTGCCACACTGCTCTGCCTGGGAGTCAGCCAACTATGGACTGAAACCTCTACACACTGTGCTAAGGTAAACCTCTCCTCTTTAATTTATGGGTGTTGGAATATGCAGGATTGGGAAAAGTAACCAAGATAACCAGGGTCAATATGTACAAGTCAGGCTGCTTTGGTCTCCCCCCCACATCTGTCTAATTTAACTTACTTAAGGAAACATAGAAAGCACACTAATTTGCAGCACTGATTCCCAGAATAAAGCATCCCCTTTAACCTATTTAGGTGTCGGTTTATCTACTCACTGCACTGTACAATATCAACCTCACACAAGATTCGCCAAACATCCACTGAGAGTCAATTCCAACATGCTTCTACTAAGACATGCGTCTCAAAAATTCAGCTTTCATGGGTGACAGAAGAGAGCAGTGTGTGACACTACGTCTATCACGCTCAGTCCACAGAGGGGCAACGCAGGAGCTAGGGCCACCCTAGATGATCAGCCCAAGATCATTTAATAGATGAATGGGGGAGATGAGCACCTTTGATCCCAACCCTGTTGGCCCACTGGTGGCAATGATGAACTCCGCTGTTGGCATTATTTAAAGGAAGGCCGTTCTCAGTTTAAGTGGCAGTATTCACGCTCACTAAATTTGGCCTTTTCAGCAACTGGCTACTCCAAAAAAAAAAAAAGTACAATCACAGGCTCCAGATGTGTTTTTGTAAGGACTATGTAGCTGCTCGATGAAGTTATGTTGCAAAGACAAGATTGCATGTTGGCGCTAAGTAGAACAGTGTGTGGAGGGTGTGCATATTGTGAAGGTACAGCATCATGACATGATCACAGCACTTTGAAGACCCGTAGCTCTATAAAGGACCAGAGATTTATGCCATTATGCGACCGAGATATATGTGCCCTACAGAATGATCACTGCCTTTAAAGCCAGAATTATGACTCCCCTTAACACATCAGAGTATAACATGAAGTTCACTATTTACTGCTTGGAACTATTTTAAGGCATTTAGATTAAAAGAAAGCTATTCAATTACTTTCCAGGAGATAATAACAGTAAGTATCCTCCCGAATGGTATGAAAAGTGCAGCAAACTGGAAAATACCTGTCACTCTTCCAAATTGATGTGCTTATTCTTGTCACAGCTTACTCTCCCTTCATACGGCCTCATGATGTGTACATCAAACTATGCTGAGTGGGAAAATTAGCTTTAGATAGTTAAAGGTAAGTGGCTTTTCTGACTCACAGTCAGTGTGTGGTTCTCCGATGGCAGGGGAAGAGGGATGTCAAAGGAAAGAGGCACAGACTGACATGACAAGGCCACTTATAAAATATCACGCCCAAACATGTGCTTTCCGTGGATGTGACCTCACGGGACTGCTAAATATACCTCCACCTGTCAACCAGGGAGGTATCATGTGGAGCAATGTGTCGGTCATCACTGGAGGGAGGAGGAGAGTGTGCTATTGGCATTTACTAGGAAGAGGCCAGCGCGATGAACCACTTATAAAATATCACGCCCAAACATGTGCTTTCCGTGGATGTGACCTCACGGGACTGCTGGTGTAACTGCCCATGCTAAATATACCTCCACCTGTCAACCAGGGAGGTATCACGTGGAGCAATGTGTCGGTCATCACTGGAGGGAGGAGGAGAGTGTGCTATTGGCATTTACTAGGAAGAGGCCAGCGCGATGCTAAACACCCAACGAAGCCCGGGCCAGTGCAGATATTAAAGAAACGGGCTGCAACTAACAGAAGACTGGAATAAGTTCTCTAGCTTCACTTGCTTTTAGCTACTTGTGCTTATCACCAAGCTGAGAGCCCGCCTCTCTGAGCAGTGGTAGGTACCTAAATTTGCTTCAGTGCAGACAACACTGTTGATATGCTAGACACCTGGCCACAGGTGCCTAAGGGGCCTTTCAGGAGCGTGGAGGCTGCTTTGATCTAGTTTATCTGTGGATGACGCACTGATTGGAAACACCCAGCTGGCACAAGGGTCCGATGGGTGACTCTCTCGCATGGAGGTGGGGAGTGGTTGAAAAACCCACGGCCCCATCACACTAACACCACCATTTCCTGCGCACACTTAACTTGAAAATTAATCGTGCATCCCCAGAACACTGATGATTTCACCCCCGAACATCTTCACTAAAGCTTCGAGTCACCTATTTCTTTATCCCATAAACATTTTGAACCCTAACCTTGCAGAGGCAGATGTGCGACTTGGCCGCCTTGTAAGCAAAACCCCGTTTTGGGAAATGTGTTGCTTCGGCAACTGACAGACTGCCGAGGGTACCATTCAGGCATTTCTCACTGACAAGGTCCTGAACATCCATTCCCAGTGGCCGAGGCTGCATATGCTAAGGAAGAAAACAAGGACCTGTCTTTTTTAGCCCACCACTGGGTACAGCCCTTCAAACATTGTGTGTATGTAGAACCCTTGCTTCGGTTTTCGTTGATTCTTACAAAATACACAACAATACAAACCACAGGGTCTCCCCGCAGCAGTAGCATAAAGCATTACCAAGTGCGTATTCAATACACGTCCTGGCTGGCTCTTTTCATTTCGCATTTTATAGAAAAGGGGTGTTTAGAAAATTATGTGGCCTAGCTTACTCCGAGAATAAATTCTCAACAAGGTTCATTTATGTAGCAAGTTTACTGCGGAGTGTAATGAGGATCTGGCCGCCTATACGGAACCTGCTGGTGTCATTGAAATTCAAAGACAGATTCAAACTTATGTTACTTGGGTCTGACCAGGATAATGGCCAATCTTAAATTCAGTCTTTATTTCAACTTCACAAAGTTAATGTGAGAGGATCTGGCAGAGAAGTACTGTCGTTACGTGCACAGAAATTCAGGACTTTGCACCATTAGACTGGGTGCTCCGTCCCTAAAGGGCCAGGACACCATCACAATTGAAAATCTCCTGGATGCCTCTCTGGAGGAGCCTTCACGTATGTCAAAATACTACTTCAGAACATATGTGCGCATATGCTTGAAACGTGGAGAAGTCCATGATTCGTAGCAACTCAGGGAAGCAGGAAATGCATCTCCCACCGTGCCACTGCAATGATTAAAATTCATTTCTACTCAGTGGTAGGAATGGCTTATGCCTGTCTTTTAAACCAAGAATTTACCTCTCTAATTATGTTTTGCTGAAGGCTAATATTAAAATGTGCTTGACCGAGAGATGGAGGGAGGAAGCTGGAAGGAGAACGGAATGAGATGTCAGAAGAATTAAAACGTGTTATGTATATATACGAACCGTCCATGATGAATGTATCATCATGTTCTGCAAAAGTACAAATAAAAAATTTTTTTTTTAAATGCGCCTGAATTTCCTAGTCGTGTGTTGGTTTCTGAGGGGGAAAAAAATCCCAGAATAAAATCTGGAACGTGAAAGGAATAAGCCGATATGCACAACACGTGTATGTGGATACTCAGGACCCATCCAAGCGTCGAGCTAGAGAGGAAGGGTGGAAAGAGATGCGAGTCAGGAGAGTACAGTGGGCCTGAAGGTCACTGTGCCTACCTACTAAGGACTTCAGAGCTAACGAAGCACTGAGGCACACTTCATTTGGCCCTCGTAATACTGTGTGGGGTAGGCAGGACGTGGTACATTCCGTCTCACCAAGACTGAGATTGGTCAGTAGTCCCAGTCTACTCACAATGTTCATGTAAGTTCACACTGCATGCACCATTATTTTTCTCCATCCCCAAGTTGGTATCCACACTTTCAGGAGGTGACCTCAATCTGGTGTCTATCTGTGGGTGACCAATGACCTACACCTATGAAGAGTCAGTGGATGTGAGTCCCTGAAAAAAAAAATGCTTGTTTTTCTGCTGTTGCTATGGCTTGGATTTGAAATGTCCCTGAAAACTCATGTGTTAAAAGTCTGGTTGTCAGCTGATGGGACTTTGGATCTGACTGGATCCTGAGAGCTCTAAGTTCATCAGCTGATTAATTCACGACGTGATGGATTAGATATCAAATGTCCACCAAAGTCTCCTGTGTTCAGAGGGGAGGCTTTTGGAGGTGACTGGACTATGGGGATAGCATATTCAGCAGTGGATTTATCCACTAATAGTCACAGCTCAGTCTGCTGCCAGAGGGGGGCCCAGCTGGAGAAGGGGAGTCACAAGTCATGTGACACTAAAGGACGTCTCTCTCACTCTGGCCTTTGCCTGATTGTTTGCTTCCAGCTACCACGAGGGGAACAGCTTTCTTCTGCTGTGCTCTTGGAGCCAGCCCACCACAGACTGAAACCTCTGAAAACGTAAGCCAAAACAAACTTTTCCTCCTTTCAGCTGTAGGTGTCACATATTTTATTCCCAGTGACAAAAGCCGACCAACACACACTGATCATAATTGGGCGTAATTTGGCGTTACTGAGAGGTGTTGAAAACTTAGGAGGGGGGAGGCCAATTGAAGAAGGCCAACTGATCATGGGGACATGACCTT
>NW_022900951.1:4432286-4467711 GCF_012274545.1 Fukomys damarensis
TTTCCCTCTCTCTCTCTTTCTCTGTCTGTTATCCATCATAAGGTGAGCTTCACTTCCAAACATTCTCCTTACCATTAATGTTCTGCCTCACAAGCAACAAAGCCAAGTAAACCGCTGGCTGAAAACTTCCAAAACATGGAGCCAAATGAACTTTGCCTCCTTTAAATTCATTCTATTGGCTTTTCAGTTACAGTAGCAGAAAATTAACATAGGTACAGCGTCCAAAGTATATGCTGTCGAACGATGAAAACACAGGGGAGATAGATGTATATTAGGAAAGCATGGCTTGTTGATCCCTGGTTGAACTGTATACAAGGATCTCTTCTGTAACAAGGTAGTTTGGCAAGGGATAGCCCTTGGATTGGTCTATATCGACTCGGTTGCTATTAAAGAGGAGGGGAATGGTTGGCTAACATAAGCTAGTGCAGGAGACTGCAGTATTGATTATGCTCCAAAGCAGGCTGTGAGCAGTGCAGGCTGTGAAGAGTGAACCCCACAATTGCCTTGTTTATAGAAGGGAGCCCAGCCAAAGCCTACATGTCAAAGTTAGAGTAATTTACACCCAAATTCCATTCCCACAACTAAAACCTTCTAACTGGAAAGATGGTGTTCTAATTACAGCCATACATTTTGTCCATTATGTTCCTTATTTGGGAGTGCTTTGTCTTGTCCTTTAGAAGCCTTGCTTAATTTCCATAGAAACCATATGCCAGAGGGGGGCCCAGCTGGAGAAGGGGAGTCACAAGTCATGTGACACTAAAGGACGTCTCTCTCACTCTGGCCTTTGCCTGATTGTTTGCTTCCAGCTACCACGAGGGGAACAGCTTTCTTCTGCTGTGCTCTTGGAGCCAGCCCACCACAGACTGAAACCTCTGAAAACGTAAGCCAAAACAAACTTTTCCTCCTTTCAGCTGTAGGTGTCACATATTTTATTCCCAGTGACAAAAGCCGACCAACACACACTGATCATAATTGGGCGTAATTTGGCGTTACTGAGAGGTGTTGAAAACTTAGGAGGGGGGAGGCCAATTGAAGAAGGCCAACTGATCATGGGGACATGACCTTGGAACGGGATCTGTTTCTTGGCCCCTGTCTGTCCCTCGCCTGCTCCTTCTCTGTCCTTTTCCCTCTCTGTCTCTCTTTCTCTGTCTGTTATCCATCATAAGGTGAGCTTCACTTCCAAACATTCTCCTTACCATTAATGTTCTGCCTCACAAGCAACAAAGCCAAGTAAACCGCTGGCTGAAAACTTCCAAAACATGGAGCCAAATGAACTTTGCCTCCTTTAAATTCATTCTATTGGCTTTTCAGTTACAGTAGCAGAAAATTAACATAGGTACAGCGTCCAAAGTATATGCTGTCGAACGATGAAAACACAGGGGAGATAGATGTATATTAGGAAAGCATGGCTTGTTGATCCCTGGTTGAACTGTATACAAGGATCTCTTCTGTAACAAGGTAGTTTGGCAAGGGATAGCCCTTGGATTGGTCTATATCGACTCGGTTGCTATTAAAGAGGAGGGGAATGGTTGGCTAACATAAGCTAGTGCAGGAGACTGCAGTATTGATTATGCTCCAAAGCAGGCTGTGAGCAGTGCAGGCTGTGAAGAGTGAACCCCACAATTGGCTTGTTTATAGAAGGGAGCCCAGCCAAAGCCTACATGTCAAGGTTAGAGTAATTTACACCCAAATTCCATTCCCACAACTAAAACCTTCTAACTGGAAAGATGGTGTTCTAATTACAGCCAT
The DNA here is from genome assembly GCF_012274545.1 of Fukomys damarensis. Lineage (NCBI taxonomy): Eukaryota > Metazoa > Chordata > Mammalia > Rodentia > Bathyergidae > Fukomys > Fukomys damarensis. The sequence goes on from NW_022900951.1 coordinate 4,434,036, forward strand.
ACATTTTGTCCATTATGTTCCTTATTTGGGAGTGCTTTGTCTTGTCCTTTAGAAGCCTTGCTTAATTTCCATAGAAACCATATGACGGCACATCCTCGCACACAGTTCTGCACTTGCACGCAGTAGCTCGCCTTAACCCGAACTGATTACCAATAAAAATCAGTGGTTTGGACTGGCCAGTGCCTTTGTTGGTTGCATTGGCACTGATCATCCTGGTACCCCACTTTCTGTCTCTCTCAGTCCTGTCTTTGGTTTCCCTCACCTCAGGCCTGTGTCGTATACTGGGCAGGAGACTGGAGCCTACTACAGAGGTTTCTGGTGATGTTTCAGAGGTTCCCAGTAAACTAGGAACCAAAGAATGTCTGGAGACCACTTGTATTTCTTATCATGAGCGATAAAATTGGAAACAGTAAGTGAAGTCATCGTGGACAGAAAATTGAGAACACTATGAAAATCCCAAACATAAAAGGAAACTTTGGACCACATAACTGGTCAATAGGAACTCTCAGAAAATAATCACAAATACTGCAGCTATTGAAGGAGAAATAATTGTTCACATCTCTAACTGAAAGCTTAATATAATTAAAGTGTGAATTGCCACACAAAGCCAAACTAAAAATAAAAGCAGCCAATGGCAAAAAGCTGTCAAGTCAAAAGTATAAAGGTAGCAACAACTCCGTAGCAACTCCAATGTTAAAATATTACAGATGCAGTTCAATACCCAGATCATGAACAAAAAGGTTGATAATGGGTTAAAGAAAAAAAAACTGATGAGAGAGTGTGAGTCTTACTCAGCTGGAAGAAAAAGTTCTGATTTCACTTGGCAGTAGAAGTCCATGACAGATGTATGCAGAGGTGGTCACCAGTAGTACGTATGCATTGTTATTTTTGTTTTATCTTTAATTACTAAGTATTGGCTTTCATCCACATGCACATAGGGCTTCAGCATTCAAAGCACACTTTCCCATGCTCTATTTATACGCTTTGCACAGTCACTAAAAGAGCTTGTGGTAGGTTGTGCTATTGGGCTAATCACTCCATTTCACAGACAGAAAAGTGAAGCTCAAAGCTAATTAGCCAGGCATTGGTCATCAATGGGGATGCATCCTGGGAAATGTGTCTCTGTTGTGTGAACACACAGAGTGCACTTAATCAATCTAAGGGACCTCAATTTAATTATGTTATATAATCTTGTGGGACCACCATTGTATACTCAGCTCATCACTGACTGAAAGTAACACGCGGCAATGATCGAGATAGCACAATCTCAGAGAGCATTCAGAAAAGGCTTCCACATACACAGAACTCCCTCCCTCTCTCTACCCCCAGCTCTCTGTTAGGACTCCAGATTTCTACTTGGATTTTCAGGCACAGGGGCACATTGTCTGTAAGAAGGTGTAGCGGGGTGCTGGTGGAGAATGAAGAGCCAGGCATTTTAAAGAAACTCAACTGGATGAACGAGAATAAACAAGTTCATGATAAAAACAGATATGCACTGTGACAGGGAGCGTGACTTAGAGGTTAAAATCACCACTTTTTAGAACTCTGGTGTTCTTTCACCCTAATTTGAATGCCTCTCTCTCTCTCTCTCTCTCTCTCTCCTGGAGATTTCCACATATCGCAATGTAGTCTTAATTCAAGGTTATGTGTTCACAGACACAAACCTACTTGGATACCTGGAGTGACCCATACCACGGTGCATCTCAGAACCTCCTCCAGTCTCTAGCTGTGATGTCAAGAAGCTTAACTGTCACTTGAGTGGCACTGGAGCCACCTAAGTGAAGCATACTTCTGGCTGTGTTTGAATGGATCATGGACACGGGACCTTGGGGTTTACATCTGGTCCCTGGCCCCTTCCTCTTTGGTGCAGCTCTCCTGCTCTGCTTTCTTGGCTCCACAAAAGTGAACTGCTTTCCCCCACCCCATCTTTCTACCATGATGTTCTTGCCTCCGAGCCAGCTGACCATGGACTGAAGTCTCTGAAATCTTGAGGCAAATTAAACCTCTCCTCCCTTAAACTGAGCATGTCGGGGATTTTGCCTGGCAATAAGAAAGTTGAGGAACATACTGCCTGAGGGAAGGGTGGGTTTTCTGCTCCTAACCTCCATGAGCAGTAAGGAATGAAACACCATCCACATATGGTCTCAGTGAAATTCTCTCTCTCTCTCTCTCTCTCTTTCTCTCTCTCTCTCTCTCCTGGAGATTTCCACATATCGCAATGTAGTCTTAATTCAAGGTTATGTGTTCACAGACACAAACCTACTTGGATACCTGGAGTGACCCATACCACGGTGCATCTCAGAACCTCCTCCAGTCTCTAGCTGTGATGTCAAGAAGCTTAACTGTCACCTGAGTGGCATTGGAGCCACCTAAGTGAAGCATACTTCTGGCTGTGTTTGAATGGATCATGGACACGGGACCTTGGGGTTTACATCTGGTCCCTGGCCCCTTCCTCTTTGGTGCAGCTCTCCTGCTCTGCTTTCTTGGCTCCACAAAAGTGAACTGCTTTCCCCCACCCCATCTTTCTACCATGATGTTCTTGCCTCCGAGCCAGCTGACCATGGACTGAAGTCTCTGAAATCTTGAGGCAAATTAAACCTCTCCTCCCTTAAGCTGAGCATGCCGGGGATTTTGCCTGGCAATAAGAAAGTTGAGGAACATACTGCCTGAGGGAAGGGTGGGGTTTCTGCTCCTAACCTCCATGAGCAGTAAGGAATGAAACACCATCCACATATGGTCTCAGTGAAACTCAGCCCTTGTCCTTCCGTGGGAAGCAGCCATCTCCTGAGCACTTAATAAATGAGGTCTCACCATTGTAAATATGAATCTTTTGCAGCTCAGAAACCTCTCTCAAAGGCCTTCAGAGTAAAAACTACAAAAGGTCGGTTTGTGTATGTGTGAGACTAGGCCAGCTGTGTGTGTGTGGACCAGTAACAAATGGAGTTGCCATTCTGTCCTCCTGTGGAGTCTTGCAGATTGGAGTCTGGGTCTTTGTATGGTTTTATAGAACCACCCAAGACAACCTTCTTCCACTAGATTTAAACTTGCAAAAGTCATAACTCAACCGGGGCTTTTCTTTTTCTTTCCATCCTGCTTTGTTTACTCTTTTACTTCCTGTCTTCACCCCTCTTATTTTTTAAAAACTGTATGCTTCTTGTGTATTCTAGGAAGCTATTGCATACATTTTTATGGTCACCATCTGTTTTCAAGGAACTATTTCTCTTTCCTTTGTTTCAGTTGTAGAAAGGGATAAGGCACGGTAATAAACACTGAGAACAATTCTCATATAACTTAGGATAAATTAATTATTCAGTATTCTCCTTGTAAGGTGTTATACATTGGCATCAGCTATTTCTCTTCTGTTCAGTGAACTCAAATAATTACACCAATTCTCTGAGTAGCTATTATCTAAAACAAAGGGAACAGAAAAAAATGTCATGTTTACTCATAGTAAAAGTTTGCTACTGCTACTGTAACAAATTACTACCAATTTAAGAGCTTCAAATGAGGCATATTTGTGACCATGCAGTCTGCAGGTCAGGATTTTGGGACAAGTGCATTAGCACATACACGTCAGAGGCATTAGAGGGGCTGCATTTCTTCCCCGCGTCTTGAGGGGAGAAACATTTCCTTGCTAACCTGAGTGTCAGAGGAGGCCTGTTCCATGTAGTTATAGATGGAGGCCCTTCTCCCTGCTGGCTATTGGCAGGGAGCTACACTGAACACATCTCCTTGAACAGGGGTCTCACCTCTCAGAATAAGAGATGGCATATCAAATCCAGCGAAGGACTCCACTGTTCAGGATTCACACACTAGACTCAACCATCTCAAGATCTTTACCTTCATCACATCTACTAAATCCCGTTTGCAACAGATGGGTCCACCTTCACAGGTTCTGGGATGCAGGGTATGGATGTCATGAGGGGTCGTGATTGTGCTTTCCACATTCTTACTCCCAACGGGGATGGAAAAGAGGACCTTGTATCCAGCCTGAGGCACGGCCAGAGCAGAATACCAGAGGCACGCACTGTGCTCCCACTTGGGCCACTCACCAACTATGTTGTTTTGCCCAGGTCTTGGAATCCACAGGACCCAGGCTCTTTGTTCTTGCTTTTGCTTTAAGTCAGACTGCTTTAAGTTAGACCACTGAAATAGTTGCCACCCTAGTTTGTTTATTTATATGCATTTGTTTTACACTTTTTCATAGCATATCTACATGGTGGCTGGCAGTGCGCCCAGGTGTTGAGGATGTGTTTATAGGGAAAATGGAGTAATCACTGCCTATCTTGGTGTTCACCTTGTACTGAAGGAACTAAATGAACAAAGCAGTATAATATGCAAACTGCAAAACAGCAGTACATAAATTAGGATGGGACACAGATAATGATGTAAGAGCTCTGGCATTAGAGACGGAGGAGCCAGGGACTCAGTGAGAAGAGGACAGTCATATGACTCAGCTAGCTCACTCCTGAGTACACATCCAAAGGAAGTGGAACCAGCATATCATAGAGAAGTCGACACTCCCACATTACAGTAGTGTTTACAACAGCCAAGAGGTGGGATCGACTAAGTTGCCCATCAACGGGTGAACATGTGCTACATATACATACACACCGTGGAAAACTATTCATCCTTAAAAAAGATGAAATCTTATTATCTGTGGCAACGTAAATGGAAACGGAAGACATCACCGTTTGTGAAATAAACCAGGGTGCAGAAAGACCACAACCACAAGGTCATCCTTGTTGTGGAAGATAAACCCACTGAACCCATAGGAGCAGAGTGTAGAACAGTGGTTACCAGAGGTTGGGAAGGGTGTGAGGTGGACAGAAGGAGGACAGTGACTGGGAACTAAAATATAATTAGAAAAGAAGGCTAAGTTTGAATGTTCGATAGCATAGCAGGGTGACTACAGGGAACAATATTTTGTATTTCAAAATAGCTAAAAGAAGGGATTTAGATATTCCAAACACACACAGAAACGGATGAACGTTGAAAGCGTTGGACAATTGCCCGGATTGCATCATGGCTCGCTGGACACATGCATCAAATATCACCCCATGTATGCTCGCTCTGTGCCAATTCAGATAACAGGATGAAAGATGGAAAAAGGGGGCGGCTGGAGAAGCAGTGTCCTCTTGCATTGAGGGCAATCGCACACACCTCACCTCAGACAAACCGGAAGAGGTACCAGCCCAACTCAAGTCTGTGTTGGACACTGGCACCCGAGGATAGTCTGGGCATGGCTTGATCACATCTTCCTTTCACACTAGGTCTACCTAGTATTATGATAAGTCTTACAATCGCATGACAGAAAAACATATTTTTGGAGGTAGAAATACGATTAACACATAAGTGAGCATCTGGTAGGATAGGTGCACGGAATATAAATATTCTGACCCATTAAGCTACAGAGTGATTTTACTTGTCAATTCAACATTTCATTAAGGATTTCCAATGATGGCACCTAGAAGATATTAAAACATCAATGCGTTTGTCATTTTTTAAATTTAGGTGGGCCCTTCATCATTTACTGTCCTTCAACTCATTATCTTGGGCCGTCTGGAAACGTACTTTCCATGTTTTCTCCATGACTCTCCAGGTTTTCTAAGGAAAGCAGCCTTTCCGATTTACAAATATTCAGTGCGTTACTGTAGCAAGCACACCGCTGCTTGGAAATCAGTCAGCTGAAGTACCTCCCAGAGATAAGGAATTTTCAAGCCAAATGACTTTCAAATGTGTTTGGATAGGAGAGGCCTCAAAACAAAATGGAAGAAATGAAACGGAACACTCGATTGAAAAGCTAAGAGACCTGGATCCCGGAATTGGTCCCTCCTGGAGTGCAGGATAACTTTGGCTATGTGTGTACCTATAAAGTCTTACTACCGCTTTCTTCTTTGTTGCAGGATAAAAAGGGACCATGAGAACACCTGTGCTCCCCGATTTACTGAAGGGCCAGTGAAGGACGGCATGAGAAAGTACGTAACAAAGTCTTACCCAGACTGCGAAATATTAGCTACCGAAATTTAAGGGAGCATTTGTGCTCCAGAACTGCACCCCCAAGTTGCTTCACACAACCTACGTGAGGCTGGAACATCAGGAGAAAGACAGGGAAAGAGTAGAGGATCCCGGGCTTGGGGAGGTAAGTGGTGGAGCCATCTGTCAAACTCGTAATTCCCTGAGCTATTACTAGCCATTGGGCCTGATACGAGAATTCAGAGAGGCTTATTCTTTGTATGAAGTACACAAACACAGGCACTTTGATTTTTCTCTAATGGGAAATGTGGCTTTGTTACCTTAATGAGGTCTTCCCTGGAGGGAAAATCTGAGACCAGGTAATTTTCTCTGGTCTTGGTGTTAGTGATGGATACGTGCAGTCTGTTCTGGGCCAGTTCGTGGGCGTTGGGAGGAAGAATCAACTCCATTCCATTCCTAAAGGCGGAAAAAGAGAGCCGCGTTATTCACCTTTAATTATTGAAGGCCTCGTAAATATTTTAGAAGACTGAGTGCTGAGCTTGCCACATTTCGTAGGGAGAGGTGTCAACACTCTGTCTTTATATACTTTGGGGGTATATAAGCAGATACATAAACAGATACCTCAGTCGGGCCATGAAATCATAACCGGGCGTCATCGCCCCAAGAGACTGGCTTCTGGTTTCTTCAGCGAGCTTGTAGGTAAATTGGTCACATTCCTGAAGAAAGAAAATTCATCACTGACCCTTTGTGCTGGCAAAAGAAACGCATTCCAATTCTAAACCCTGTCTCCATTCCATGGCGCGGGCTGAGCTTGCCTGGGTTTGGTCATTACCCATATTATATCCTCTCACACTTCCAGTCTTCTTTAGTCTTTCTTTCCTCTTAAACCAACTCTAATGGCCTTAGCCCACTCACAAAAAGTCCTTGAAGGCTCCATTTAAATTCTAACTTCTTCTGCAAATTGCACACACACACACACACACACACACGCACAGTGAAGTTCCTCTTCCACACACCCTGTGGCCTCAGAAGTATTTGGACTGCAGTGTGCTGAGAGTGTTGATGGTGAGTGATACTGGTACCAAGAGCAGTAAGAGAAAAGAACAGGGATGACTTGGGGTTGCCATGGCATCAGATAGGATCAGAGAGGCTCTAGAAACCTGTCATGAGCCCTGTCGTGCACCCATGGCTGAGATGAACCAAAGTCCTCTGTCAGCTAACCCTGCAAGGAGGGAATAATCCTCCTCCCGACTTGACGGTAAAGAAAACTGAGGCTTGGCATGATCAAGTGTGTTTCTGTAGCACACGAGACATTACTGCCAGAGCCAGAGTTTGAACCCAGGTCTGTCTTTCGTGGAACTGAAGTTGTCCGAAGAAGGCACATGGATACAAAAGATCTTATAGTGTGCTTGACTTTGGCTCACTGGAACAGCACGACTGTGGGTAAGGTGGGATGAGAATCAGAATGAACTTGGGCTACCTTCTGCCCTGTAATAGTTTTGTGGCTTAAGTTTTGTATCTGACCTAACGTTCTTCTAACTCTAAGCAAGCCCCTCAGAATCTATCCATAAGCTTCTGCCAGCCCTACAGCTAAGAAAGCTGTGAGCAACAACTGAAACCCTGATACAAGGTGTCCCTGCTTTGCTGCGGGCCTCCTACCTAATGCCCTGCCAATGTATTTGATAAAGGTATCGACCCATGACTGTCTCTGTTCTGGGTTATAAAGGTTCATATGACCTCCTCCATGGGGTAACAGTGGTACTCAGGGTCATTGGAATCCATGTAACTGGGCCAAGGTCACTTAAGTTTGGCTCAGAAGAAGCTATCTCCTTGTTTCCCTAAGGCCAATTTGTTATTATTTGATTGATTCAGCAAACGACTTGGCACCAGGCACTGGGCTGGTCATTGAGATCTGATAAGACTTTTTCCCCACTGCTGGGGAAACACTTACAGGACATTATACATGCTAGGCAAGCACCCTACTACTGATCTGGACTCCGAGATTCAGTTAAAACAAAACTAAACAAACAAACAAAAAAACCCACACAAAATATAGAGGCCCTCATTCATGAGATTCAGGACTGCCTCCAAGAACAGATTGTAGAGCACCGTGACACCCTTTCTGAAGGACAAAGTCAAGGTCACTTATCTCTCCTTAGAGCTTCCATGTCCTTTCTTTAAACCTATGGATCTGTTGCTCTCCGAGGGATTTCACAGATTCAGTTGACAACTTTCAGAAGGAGAATGTATTGGTCAGCTTTCCCATTACTGCAACGCACAGCTTAAAGAAGGGATGAAATGTGGCTCGCCCTTCTGAGGAGTTCCATCCATGGTCTGCTGGCTCCAAAGCAGGAACCTCAGGACAGAAGGGCATGGCGGAGCAAAGATGCTCAGTTCAGAGCAGCAGGAAGCAGAGCAGGAGAAGAGAGCCAGAGAAGAGTAGAGGAGGCATGATATATAGCACCCAAGACCTCCCGTCATATACACCAATGACACACTTTACTAATCTAGGTGTTTCTCAATCCAATGAAGTTGACCTATTAGGATTAAGATGAATGATCCTGTTCTGTTATGTAGGACCATTAGTGGTCCCGTTATCACAAAGGCCCATTATGGTACAGGAGTTTCGATGCTGCACGCTGCTAAAGGTCCACGTGCTACAGGCTTGGTTTACAAGGTGGTGCTACTGGGAGGCACTGTGGACTTTCAGGAAGCTGTACTTGTGAGAGGTCCCTATTCACGGAGGGTGTGCTTTGAAAGGGCACTGTGGGACCCCGGCCTTTCCTTTTCTATTCTTTCTTTTTGCTTTCTGGCCAGGAGCTGAAGAGTGTTCCTTACCATGTGCCCCTGCCACCGCCATCCAGCATTCCCACTGGAGGCTCAATAGTTTTACCTGACCTTGGCCTGGAAATTCCAAAATCATAAGAAAAAATAAACATTTTCTCTTATGATTTAACTACCTCCAGTATCTTGGATTTGTAATATGAAGCTGATGAACACATATGGGAAAGAGGGTCAGAGTTAAAGAGGTTTGAAGAGGCCACCCTTCTAGCTTTAAAGGCAGAAAAAGGGGCTAGCAGCCCAGGAATGTGAGCAAACATTATGAACCACAGAAGGAAAAGACGGAGCCTTGGGAAGGGGCAAGGGTGGCCCTCCTGACCCTTTGATTTGAGCTCAGAAAGTATCAGACTTACAACCTCAGAATTATAAGAGAATACATTCTGTTATTTGAGGGCATCCCATTGAAGACCATTTGCTACAGCAGCAACAGGGAATGAATAAAATCGGCCTCAGACTCCGAAGTAAGGGTTGCCAAAGTCTCTCTCCAGTTTGACATCTAGGCTGGGGCCTTAAGGGCAAACTGGAGTTGGACAGGGGATGGAGATATAGACACAGGAGGACAATGATACACGTTACAGCAGAAGCAGCTCTGAGAGAGAGGGGAACAGAGCTAATGTGGGTCATCAGCAAGCCACGAGAAGGATGAAGTCACGTGGGACCTTGTGGAGCTGGCTGAAAAATCCACAGGGACTTTGGGGGGAATGAGATCATCAGATGTGCATCTGGGGAAAATCACTAGGTAACGTGAAGCAGATAAATTGTAGGTCCACCTGTCCGGAAGAAAAATGGGGCAGCCCCTCTCAGATGTGTCCGTGTCACTTCCTCTAAGCTGGGCTGCCCACTTACCCTACTTTCTGGTATTAATTTTAGTCCCATACACGTATACTGGCCAGACTGTAAACTTACTGAGGAATAGAATTCTTCCCCGCAAGCTCTGTGCTCATTTTAACACCAGGCTTTCCTTGCAGACTGTGAAGGCTGGGGGAAGCTTCCCAAGGAGCTTTTTACATATCAATGCCTAAATTTGCTTACCACCTAAAATACACCCCGCATCAGGTGCTCCTCCTAATTATGCATGCACGAGCTCTGAGTAAGATTAATTACTCATATATTTGTCACAACAGTAAAGAGTTCGAGGAACTGACACCATCAGTGAGAACTGAGCTAACGTGCATTTGGTAGGCTGAAAAAAATTTACCCCCCCTCAAAAAAGTCCCGCAAATGGGATTATTCCAAATACTAAAGACAAGAAACAAAATGATTACGAACAGCAAAGTTACACAGAATGAATAGGCAGTCAGAGAAGGTTAGGGCCCTTGAGAAAATCAGTAGAGAAGATGTGACACACAAAGATGGTGGCAGGAGGCCCACCTCAAGAGAGCCAGGCCTGCAAGCCTCCCTGGAGAGAAACAGAAACTTAACATTACACGGAGTTAGAACCACTTGGCCCACAGAGCACAGATAGCAATCAGATGCACACGTGGGGACACAGAACATGTGGAGCCCTTCTTTTCCAAGAATGTCTTTGTTCTTTCCATATAATCTTGCCGTAGGACTCGTTTCCCAATTAGATCTATATTAGCCACGCGGCTATACTTGGAATCCTATAGATTGCTTATGGTTTGACCCATGTTGTAGCCACACTGTGATTCTGTTGTATAAATCACCCCTGACAAAGGCACTTGGTGGCAACCTGCCTGGGACCCCTCCTGGAAATCCAGGAGCTGTTCTTCTTCTCCTCGGTTCCAATAAAACTCTCCTAACTTCCTCCTGTGGTTTGTGACTTCATTCTTCCATTTCTCGAGACTGAGAGCTCAGAACATCTGACTTATACCAGGTTGGGAGTTATTTTCCTTATAACAAAATAATCGTACACCATTAAGGTGATTCACGTTGAAAAAAATATTTTGAAAACAGGAGAAATGAAGATACCCTTGGTCGATGAAGAGAATCATTTTCTACCTTCCAATGTGAGGAGCCAATAGGTTTACTCTTTACCTCCTTCCACCAAAATTAGACAATAGGACTGAGAGCCAATTTAAGAAAAAAAAAAAAAAGAAAAGAAAAAAGACTTGAAAGTCCTGACTTGTAAGTCACACAGTAGCTTAACGTCACCAGATAACTATTATTGTACTATTTCCAAATCACACTATATGTAAATTACACTGTACTTTTCAGATTTGCCGAGGATTGGAAACCACGACTGCTCAACTCCAGAGCTCAGGATCTGCCCTAACTAAAGGAAAGACTGCATTAAAAAGGAAGAAATAATCTCCCACTTCTACCCCCATAAAACAAAAGGAAGTTGTGGGAAGGAGCGAGGTTGCAATTCATGGGAAAGTATTCTGCTAGCTTGCAACTCGTTTTCACAGTTTATTTATATTTTTCCCGATTTAAGGTTCATACCCTATATAATTGCTAGTTTTTAATCACCTCTTTTTAGTTCCCTGTGGATCAATCATCTAAAGAGAAAAAAGGAATAGTGGGTTTCTGAAAAATTGGCCTTCCATCCTACTTCCTTTCCATAAACAGTGCACAGATTCATGAACGAGATTTCGATGTTTTAAGATTTTGCAGTGTTGAAATTCTTTCTTGAGCACGAATGTGTAAAACCCCTATTTTATTACTGTTCAAAGCCACCAGACTGTGTAAGTAATTAACAAATATTTTCTCCACCCATAGAAACCCGCTCTCACAGCCAGCGAATGTTTGATCACTCTCCAAACAGCAGAAAATACATTTTAAAAACATAGATCACACTGAAAAAAAGAAAAAAAAATACCTGCTGAAGGGTATTTTTATCACTTGTGATTAAATTGCCCGGAATTCAGAGCTGCTTCTCTCTGTGAGAATTTAAAACAAGCTAAATTCCGTATCATTCCACTTAAGTGGCACTGTGTGCCTAGTTTCCTTTGTATGCCAGCTTGCAAATTAGGAGTGACCAAAAAGCTCAAGGCCTTGAAAACAGGGTCTCAGTTTTCAAGATCACAGAAGGAGGAAATATCCTTCATTTAAAAGAAATGGAGTTGGAATCCTAAGGCTAAATAAAACTCGAGTAAAATAAAGCATTTTATTTGCTTGACTTACTGTCATCCCAAATAATCTTGTCCAAACCCTCAGAGCCCAGATCTCCAAAGAGTTAATTTTGAAAGCAAAGTGTTAACTTGTAGATTCCCAGACAAAGCCCCATTTCCCAGCAGTTAGTAAAGTCGACACTCATTTTTGCCATTCCTCCTTCACTTCCGGACGAAGAACACAGCCTAGTTACTCCTGAATTACCTGCAGTTTTTCTGGCGCTGTTAGCAGGACAGAAGCAACCAGGGACCCCGCAGAAGCGCCAGCAAAAGCTTTGACATCTTTCAGGAGCTTCTGGCCGTGCCTACAAAATGCAGCTGCTGCCCCCAAGTGGTAAATGCCCAGAAACCCACAGGCTGCAAAGGACAAGTTGATTTTCCTCATTCTCTCTGCGGAACTGGCAAAGCTACAAAAAAAAAAAAAAAAAAACAACAACAACAACAAAAATGCCGTCAATCGCTTATTCCACATACTGCGCCATCTTATCCGGATCGCCATTCCAGTGCTTCTTTGAATATGTGACGCTCTACCTCAAGCACAGCCGTTTCGACTGATTCTAATTAAACCCAAGAATGTTGCAAAGACACATTTTCTTTTCTTCCTCACCCTGACCCCTAATATGGCCTTATTCATTAAAACGTAATATAACAACATTCTATATCTGTTAATTATATAGACGATGCGGTCTAACATTTAATTACTTGGCGAGAAACATGTATAAATTCGAGTTGGTATTTTTTCTTGACCTTTTGGAACTTTCTGCAGAAAGTGGTGACTACTGTGGTAGAGGAAAAATTATTAAAAACCACAACAAATTCCTAATGTAAATTTGCAATGCAGGTCCCTGCTCCCCTCCCTCATTTCTATTGTATTTTTATCTTTTAGAAACACTGATACCCACAATTAATCAATAATACAATAAGCTATCACTATTCGACAAGCAGTGTGTTTCATTGCCAAGTAGCTCAAGATAAACCACAGTCACGACGGGTGAAAACAATTTCAGGCTGGAAGAAACGCCCTTTCCAGCATTCATTCTACAGTTGTAATGTAAGACTTGAATAGGCTAAAGTGACTCCATGCTAATAGACCAGACTGTGCTTCTTCATATGCTAATTGCTACCTTGATTAACAGCCCGCCCAGGGGCAAATGGTTTGACAAAAGGTGACCCTAGAACATTTCCTGCATAAGATAAGCAATGTGTTTGCAGTCTTGTTCTGTGAATTCCCTGACTCTTTGTTTAGAAAAACCTTATAAAAAGTACCTCAGCCCCTGAGCAGTTGCCTCTCTGAGCCACCTGGCTCCGGGAGTGCCGTCTGGCCAGACTAATAAAGGTCTTTTACCATCTAGGCTGGTGTGTTCCTTCCTGGGTTTCTCGGTTCTCTGTCGTGTTCCCGGAGCCTCGCTGGGTGTTAGGGCCCAGCATCGTGGAGGCCTTTCGGCTGTTCATGCTCCGTGGAGTGGAAGTGAGACTTTAGGTCTTACAGTAACACATCGAAGTATCAAAGCACTGCATTAGATTTCTATCATCTGAACGGTGCTAAATGCTTCTTGGGGCTCAAGGGCCCTCCTTCAGGGACACTGAGTTGAGGTGAATGCAGGCAGTACAGGAGGATTTAGGGACTGCTCGTGGCTACGGTCCCTTGCCTGCCCAAACGCGGTCAGCAGGGCAGGCTAAGCGGGTAAGGTTTATATTCCTTTTGTGCAGGAGTGGAGGGAGAGCGATATGTAGGGTTATTTTCCAGGTTGTCAGGCGGCGATCACTAGCCCTGAACAGCGGCTTGGGATAGGCCGGATTAGGGCTGCAGCCACCTAGCTCCCCCACCACCGGACAGCCCACCCTGGGTCACCCTCACGCCCGCCCTTCATCCTACCCCGGCCAGCCTGAAGCACTTCCGTGTTGACAGACACCCCCCCCACACACACACACGCACACTCCCCAGGCCCTAACCTGAGGGCAGTACATGGCTGTCATTCTGCGGGACACACTCCCCAGGCCCTAACCTGAGGGCAGTACATGGCTGTCATTCTGCGGGACTCCACCTATCACAGCCGGGATCCGCTCGCTGTCTCCGCCCAAGAAGGTCCGGCTTCAACTTTTGAGCCACACTTTGCGACGTCATCGCGTCGCCGCCGCCGCTGTCTGCCCGGCCCCGCCTCTTCAGCTTAAATAGGGGGCTCAACATGGCGGCGCCTACTGGGTCGCTCGACCGCGGTGTTTCTGAGCCCGGGCAATGGAAGAGACTGTTTCGTCAAGAACTGTGCTGTTTCGAAAAGTAGAGCTGCGTTTTTAATCCCGGAAAGCATTTTAGCGCGAAGTACGGGTCGCCCATCACCTGAAAACTAGCTGACCTTTAATGACCCTCATGTGCCCTGCTCCGGAAGTGCTTGCGGCTTGCAGGTCTGTATCCCGGAAGCGGTTCTTTCTTTTCGCCCTCGCGCCCTTGGGGAGTGTGCGGTTGAACTTTAGAGCGGAGTCTAGGGACCAGGTTGGGGCGGCGTCCTGCAGGGTTTGGAGACCTACCTTTTTTGTTTTGTTTTTTTTCTTTCCTAGGCGGTTTTGGAAATAGCATGCTATGAATTTGGGCAACTTGCACGCTACAGTAGACTTGGCTCTGTGACCTTGGGCAGGTTTGGCAGTCTCTGCTCCTTGCAAAGCGTAGCTCATCTGCAAAATGGAAGGATACCATACTAGTTGTCACTAAATTGTAAAGCGCACGCCACCTTGAGGGCCTCGGGAGATAGTCTAGGCTCCCCCTAATGTCACCTCTGGCGGTGTGGTTGACTTGAGAAGCTGCTTTAGGCTGACATCCTCTTTCCAGAATTAAAGGAGGCTGACAATTCTTTTTCCAAACAGTATCTCCCTTGTTAACCCTAAGAACATAGGCTGGTTCAGACTTTGTGATTGAAAGTCCTCGAAGTCCCCTGATTGAAGCAAATTGCATCTGGGAGATGCTTCTGCCTTCAGCAAAACAAAGGAGAGATGGAGCTGTCCAAATTCCTATTGTTTTGGCTTTCCATTTCTCCGAGTGTCCCTAGCCCACCACATACTCTGTAAGGAAGAGTCCTTGCTATAGTTATTTAAAAATATTTGTTTTTAATTCATGTAAATAATCTGTCAAAGCAGCCTTTCTTTAATGTACTTTTTAAATTTCTGAGCATAGCATAATTACATATCTTTCTTTATTTTTTGATATCAGGGATTGAGCATATAATTCTTTATTTCCACCAGAATTTAGTGAAGGGAAGGGAAAGCAAGTATCAAAACTATAGAAAGACAAACTTTAGTCTTTTGGTTTTCTGTTGCCCTTTTAACTTTGTGGTTGAGTGTGGTAAGAAGAGCAACCTCCAGAAAGCTTACAAGAAAAGAAGAATTCCATACCTACTGAGTGAGAATCTCCCCTTTAACAGTAGCCCTTAGTGTTGTCATGCACATTAAAGCTTGGGAAGCACCGGTCTAACTCTTGCAATATGTTGTACTCTGAATGTTTATATGCCTCTAAGTTCTTCTGTTGAAATCTTAACATCCAGTGTGATAGTGTTGTGAGGAGAGGCCTTGGGAGGTAGCTGAGTCGTGAGGGTAAATCCTTCATGAATGGGATTGGTGTTTTTAGAAGATGGACTCCCAAAGAGCTCTTTTTCTGCTATGTAAGGATAGAGCTACAGTGACAAGGCAGCAGTCTGCAAACTGGAAGAGACCTCTGCTAGGTCTTCCTGCCTCCTAAACAAGAAATGTATTTCTGTTGTTTCTCAGACTCTCCGTCTGTGTTAGTCTAACCACCCGGAGGGCCTAAGGAAGTAGTGTGTTTTAATGAATGGCATCAAAAGTTTGGGGAGAGATGGAAGCCACGGAATTGAACTCTGGGATCATATTGGCCCAGCAAATAATTCGTGCATTTGGACACGGTCAGCAGTTTGGTTCAGCAAAATGAAAACTTGAGCACTGTACACCTTGGCAAATGTCATGGCTTTTGCATTCTCTGCTTCAAGCATTAACGAAGGTATCATCCTTCATCCCACCTCTGCCAAGTGTAAGTCACATTGGAGCATCCATTGCTGCATAATTTAATTCTTAAAATTTAAAATTTGCTTCCTCCTTTCTCTGTTCTATCCCAGATCATATTTCCATGTAACTAGTTTCAAAATTCTTCTCCTTCACGTAAGGAAGAATACCACATTCATTCATTTCTGTCATTGTCTTCTCAGGGCCTATGCTGGGAGCTTGGCACATAGCATTCAATCAATAAACTTTTGCTTTCGAAGTTGGAGTTAACTCCATTACCATTGTGATCTGAGTATATAGTAATGTAATTTCCCTTTAAAAACATTTCTCATGTAATTAACTCGCCTATTTTTGCTTTCTGATTTTCCTTAGTCATTTAGTTTTGAACTGCTTTATTTGCTTAGGTAATTATCATATAATTATTAAACATCTGTTGTGCTTGTACAGAGCATACATGGTTGACAAGAACTGAGCCCTTATCAGAGATGCAGAGTCCAGTGAACTGACAGACAGGTAATGATGAATCACAGGAGTGTTATCAGGTGCTGTTGGAAAGCCACACATAGGTGTTGTGGAAGTGCACACTGAGCTAGACAGTAGGGGACTTAAAATAGTACCCACCCCGTAAACAAAGTGGATCTTTTTCATGTCCTAGGTTCCCTTCCTAAAACAAGATTTTATCCTATGTAACACTTACCTCCTTATCTGTGGTTTCACGTTCCACGGCAGTTGTCCAGGGTCAACCAGGGAGTGCACATATTAAATGAAAACTTCTAATGAGCAGTTTGTACATTTTAGATTCCCCGCTTCACTGAATAGCATGAGAAAATCTCATGGCGTTCCACTTTCTCCCCCTCAGCAAGTAACAGGTGTATCATCTCTAGAGTATCCATTCTGTCTGCACTACCCATGTGCAGTGACTTAGTAGCCATCTCCGCTGTTAGACGGACTGGTGGTTTTGCAGTTCTTGTGTTCAGGTGTCTCCCATTTTACTTAATAATGGATGTCAGAAAATAAACCATGGGAGGACAGATAACTCTGATTCTATGTGGCCATACTCCAGGGCACCTAGGAAAAAGCAGTATAATGTTGTTCCTTTGCTTCACAAATTTAATTTGTTCCACAATTTTGGAAAACATGGCCATGTTTGTTTTTGTTAAGGAAAGGTGACCAGGGTCGTGTTTGTCACTCAGTGTAGTGTTTGCAAACAAAAACAAAATTCTGTTGAACGCTTTTGTTTGCAAACCAAATTATTGGCGAACGAGTGAGGTAGCACTGTGTCTACACGGTTCAGTACTTTGCATAGTGTTGGCCATCCACTGAAACTCTTGGAGAGTATTTCCTGTGGCAAAGGAGGATTACTGTATTCCTGCAGGGAGATAGAAAGCACCTGTGTCAGGGATGCTTGCCCACCTCTGCCCCTAGGACAGGACCTTATCACAAAGTCCTTGAGTCTAATCCCTGCTTCCAGTTGACTTTCCAAGTAGTGTAATTTCATTTTGTAGTCTTTACATCTTCATATACATGAATATCTCTGCTGAGCAGAGCATGCTGTCATTGCCTCTGTACTGCCTGTACTGCTGCTGCGTATTAACTCTTTGTCTGTGTCACTTCCTAACCTGGTGAAGTGGACAGGTGGGATGCAGCCCTTTCGTTTCGAAGGAAATTGGATACAGTGTTGGAGCACACGGCACTGGCCTTTCCATGGGGGTATTGAGGTGTCAACTTAGGTCCCACTACCCGCTGTGCCTAGGTTAAGCAAAATCCTGGTGTGGGGTCACCATGGAATTCAGAGAAAGGAACTTCAGCAATCGTGGTAGAATCCTACATATAAAGTCACAGAGAGAGGCTGAGTCCCCTGCCACCATGAGTCCCACAAGTGCAAGTGGTCACGAGTGAGTGTTTCCGTATGGAGGGAGCCAGCCTGAAGAAACAAAGACAACACGGCAGAAATCAGAGCGGGGATTGAGGGGGAGAGAAAGAATAGCAGGCCCAGGTGACGTGGCAGCTCTTGGGCCTGAGGAGACATATATAATATTACATATTGGTGGGGCCGGGGATTTAGCTCAGTGGTGCCACTGCCTGCCTGGCAAGTGCAAGGTCCCTAAAAACAAAACAAAGCAAAAATAATAGTATTATATATTGAGCTGAAGAGCTAACAGGGCCAAGATTTATGCTTTTGTTTTTTTTGTAATTTTTCTATTAGTATATTAGAATTTCTTAGAGTTCTTCCAGTGAATGTTTTAGATAAGATGGCACAGTTTTCAGAATTTTATAGGTAAAACAATGTATTTTATAGGCAGGAAGTTCAACTCCTTAGTAGCCAGGGATGTGGGGGAAAAGTACAAAATATATTACAAAACTGTAAATATTTTTTAAAATTCTGATCAGGGCCCTGCAATCGCAAGGACCCAAGTTTGATCCCCAGTACCAAAAAGAAAAACAAAATTCTGATCAGGGAAAATCTATTTTCCCTGCCCTACATACTTAGTTTGAAGATCCTATTTTGTTTACTGGACTGTTCCTAATCCACCGTTTGTGCAGACAGAAGAGTCCTTGCTGTCTTTTAAATAGTTCTGTCCAAGTGGAGAGGGTTATTGGGGAAATAATACCAAGGTCAAATATGTAATGTTAGGTGGGAAACAGTTGGGCAGCTTTAGTGCAGTCTGCTTCATCAAATGTGCTAGAATACTCTGTGTTAACTCAGTGCACAGGATCTAATCATGACTGTGTTCTGAGAAAAATCCTAAATAAAATATTCAGTTATTTAATCATCTCCTTTCCAAGAGACAAAATAAGGATTGTGGTGTATATTGTCTCTTGGTATCAGTGAGAGATTGATTCCAGATCACCTGTGGGTGTCAAAATCCGATAAAATGGTTCAGTCAATGTAGTTGCCTCTTCATATCTGTGTGTTCCCCTTGCAAGGATTCAACCAACCATAAATGGAAAGTATTTTTTAAAAAATTAGATTGTGGGCCTGGGATTTTAGCCTCGCAGGGGCAAGGTCCTGAGTTCGATCCCTGGTAAATCACACCACTACACCACCCCCCCGCAAAAAAAATTCTATTGTATTAAACATGTATGAACTCTTGTCATTATTTCCAATCCAATATAGTATAACAACTTTTGTTTTGGTTTTGGTGTTTTTGGTACCGGGGATTGAACTCAGGCCCTTGTGCTTGAGAAGCAGGCAGCGGTACCACTGAGCTGAATCCCTGGCCTCTCGTATAACAACTTTTTATGTAGCATTTAAACTGCCTGAGGTATTGTATGTCACCTCGGACTAATTGAAAATACATAGGAGGGTGTGTTCACAGGTTAAATACAAGTGCTGTGCCTTTATATAAGGAACTAGAGCATTCACCCAGCTTGGTATCCTTGAGGGTCCTAGATGTTTCCATGTTGGACTTGAATACTGAGACAACTTTATTTTGTTTGGAAAAGGGGTTGTTTTCCTGGTTATCCTGCCTTTTTGTTAGAACTAAACTGCTGCCACGATTACTGTACGTATCACCAGTCTTTTACACAGTTTTCCTACATAACCATTACAATAATTAAAATATAAGGCAGATAATAATTGAGAGTAAACAATTTCCTCACATCCACCTACAGGTAAGGATTAAAAGTGCAGGTCTCATCATGTTAAGTAGAATAAACCAGGCACACAAGCTTAAATATTGCATGGTCTCTCATTTATGAGAAACCCAGAGTATAAATAAATGAAAGATCAAATAAATGATAGATAGCAGGAAACGCAGGGATAGATCTTTTGTGAATGGGAAGGTGACCAAGAGATAGAGGGAAGAAGGCAGGGAAGGGCAAGAGACTTAAAAAGACTTAAGGTATGTATGTGTTCCACTCCCAACAATGAGTGTAATCATTATGTACTACAAAGACGTACTAATCAAAATAAAAATGAAGTAAAGAAGTAGTGCTGGTCCCCCAATTCCAAAGCCTTTACTCAGGCCCACCTTCCTTCCAGTCTTTCAGACATGAATCAGTGAAATAGTATGTTGCTTATCGTGTGACAAGCACTGGGTCATTTGGCTGCTACAAGTCTCAGGGCCCTATTTCTTTCTCTGGTCAGAATTGTAATTAATGGTCATATCTGTACTTGTGTAAGTTTGTGACGAGTGATGAGGCCTTAATAGATGTCATGTGTGAATTTGTTTATTTACTTAGAGCATTTTGAGAACTTGTTTATGTATTCAAAAGAAGAAAAAAAAGAAAAGAAAGAAAGCCTCAAAATTAATTACAGCCACCCTTCTCCTTTGATCATTTACCACAGTAACTCTTTTTGATTTTTCCCTTTCCTGGAAGCTGTGTCATAAAGCAGATTATTGTAAGAGGGAGCATAATTTCCATTAGGCACAATGTTAAAAGGGGATCTTGTTACTGACAGAGGTCTTAAGCCCAAATAAATCACAAATCTAATCATTGGTCTCCGTTTTTCTTCATGCTTTTTTGCTCACTCATTTAATAAACTTCATTGAGTGTCTAGCATATAAATAGGACTGTCATAGGCACTAGTAGATTATGAGGGAAAACAACTCTGGAAGATAAACTCTGCTTTTAGTTCACTGTTTTCTTCCTCCAGCATCCTCTTATGATTTTATGCCTCCTTAAGGCCTGCTTATTCTTGAAGGCCTACATTGGACTCTGCTTTTGGAATGTGTTTACACTCCTGCTGTCTGTCCCAAACATACGCTGATCTTCATGACTGAGCATATGCCAACTCTCACCTTTTATTTCAGTTAAGAGATGTGTTTGCCACCACTCCCTAGGTTCAGAGTTCATTTGGAGCGGTAACTATTTCTTGTACTGCTTGGTTTTTTCAGCACCTGGGAGTGAGCTGAAGCCTAGTAAATGTGTGTAATTGTTGAGAATCTTTAAGGTATCTTTCACAGCAGGATAAAATATGCCGGTTCTCATAATTGCAGAAATGGCTGGCTCAAGTGCCCTGTGAATGCAGTGAGGCCACTGATTTTACCGTTTTCTCTGTATCTTTTCCTCTTGGTTTCCTTTTGCAGGTAAGCTATCACCAGAACTTGTAGAGTTCACTCATCACCTCTTTTCCAAAGCATGCCATCTGAAGGCATTTTGAGGAGATGGGATGTGTTCAGGGAGTTATGGTTTAGGTCTTGATGTGCCTCCAAAGCCACCTCATGTGGTCAGAGGTGGCTGAATCTAGAGTGTGTGATGCTGGGATTAAAGCTGTGTAATTAGTAAATCAGTCCACTGATGGGTTTGATACCAAGCCCAGTCATCTGGGTAAGATAAAAGACCAAAGTGCCCCCATCACTTTTGCTGTCCTGCTTGGGCACCATTAGTTGTTTCTCCTGTATGACACCCCTCTGCCATGTGCCACTCTGCCTTGGGGCCAGCCAGTTATGTACTGAAACCCCTACAGACTGGGTGTTAAACACTTTCCCTTTAACTTTGGGTGTTAGGTATTTTGTCTTAGCCACAAGAGAAAAGCAACTAACATAGAATTTAGCACCAGCGAAGAGAGGGATTGTTGTTATGACATTACCTGGCCGTGTGCCTCAAGAACTTTTCAAACTGGCTTGTGGGAAGGGAAAGAGTTAGGAAAGATTTGCAGGTGCTGGTTGAAAAAGTAGATCTTGAATGCCTTAGGCTGTACTGTATGGGAACTTCTGGTCGAAGCTCAGAAGACCAGAAAGCTGGTAAGACCAGAGTCAGGAGGTTCCTGAGAAGGAACTACATTAGCTGCTGAACTCCAAACATTGTGTGTTATTCCTTGGCAGAATGTTTGTCTGCATTTTGCTCCTGTCCGACTTTGCCCGAGACTGACGTTAAGGGCAGTGGACTAATTAATCTGGCAGATGAAATTTCAAGGCAGTCTAATGTTGACTCAGTGGTGTGGCTACTGCTGGGGGCTTTTAGCAAGGTTTATGTTGGGAATCAAGAACAAAGAGTGCAGCGGAATGACTTAAAACATTTTGAGTTTGACCAGAAAGGAAGCTCCGGTAAAGTTGCAGCCTGCAAAGATAGAACAGAGGAGATCTTGATTGCTGAGAAGGAAAAGGAGAATAGAAAAGACGGCCTGAGAGCACCGCAAGAAGCAGCAGGATTCCACCCTTTGCAGCCTCAAAATTGCAAAAGTGAAAGACTTTGCTTGGAGAAGACAGCCCCAGAGCACAACGCTCCAGAAAGGCAGCGGCCTAGGGAAATTGTTCCTTGTGATTTGATTCTAGGCGCTGGACCCCTAAAGCCAAGAGAGAAAGAAGCCTAGCTTCTGCTGTAGCTGTCAGCAGACCTTGGCGTCTTCCATGTGGTGCTGGTTTTAGGTGCATGAGGAATGCAGCAGTTGTGAGGGCGGGAAGGGCTTCCACCCGGATTTCAGAACAAGCCTGGGAGGCTTCTTGCTTCAAGAGGGTTGTGTGTAAAGCTGTACGCGTTGAAGCTGACGGTGCAGTGTGAAGACTCCAGAAGTTTGGAGAAGCTAAGAATGTGGTTCGTCTGAGGAAAACTGCAAGGAGGAAGCAAAGCTAGCCCAAGAGAAGCCATGGGAGTTAAAACTGCCTTACTGTAGACTGAAACCTCTACAGACTGTGAGATAATAAACCCTTTAACTTTGGGTGTTGGGTATTTTGCCTCAGCAAGGTCAGAAAAGCAACTAAGATGCAGGGTGGTATGGCCGTAAGTGGAGAGGCATTTTGAAAAAGAATGGACAGTATTAAATGGATGTCCACATGTATACTTTATTTTACTTTAAAACCATGGATACATATACTGTTGACACAAACTTTCAAAAGCATTCCTTACTTACCCCCTTAATTTCCAACATAAAATAATAGCCAAAACTATATAGATGCACCACCTGTTTGGCAAACTACAAAAAGAACAGATAAAATCAGGTGAGACATCTAATGGAAATCACAGGGCCCAGGTGACATGTAAAAGATTACTGTGATTTCTAGATTCCTAATTCTGTCTTGAATTCTTAGAAAACATGCAGTGAAGTAAGAGGATATCAGAATATGATAATGCCTTTGGACAATTGTGGAATTGTACAGACTCATTTCATGTTTTTATATATATAAAAATCCCAAGTTCTGATGAACGGTCATACATTTCTGTAGGCAGATAAATCTAAAATAGTGAAAACACGGAATTCACTCTCTGTAAATGAAAGACTTGGCAAGTTTTAAGTCCTGTCAACAGCAGTCATTGCACAGGAAAGCTGGTGTCCAAGTGTACTTGCCCAATATTACTTTGGTATTTCTAAATTCCAAGATGAAAGCTAGAGAGAGCTATTTATGTCATTTTAAGCATTATGCCTTTTTTTGTACCCCCCCACAGGACTTGGGAGAGTATGATGGCATTCTTAGCATGCTTTAGAAGTGTCATATTTAGGAAGTTAACTTTGAATAGCCATGTAAATACATCTCACTCAAAAAGGAACTCTGAAAGCCAGCCATAGCATAAATGTACCTTAAGTTCAGAGTTCCTCAAAAAGCTGTCATGCTGAAATTTAGTTTTCCTCTGTGTTCATTTATATACAGTATAAATTATTTAGCTTGAAGCCCTGAGGATCACATTTTTGTAGTGTTAGAAAAAATTCTGTGAACATAGACCAGAGGTAAAGTTTGTGCTACTCAAGTGAGGAAAGAAACTAAAATAACACATTTCATCATTGTTGAAAGGGCAACACCTTCTAGGAGTCTGGACAAGCATTGTTTCAGTGGCCCTGATTCTAACTGTATTTTCTAAGTCCCAAACTGTATTTTCATCAGCTGTTGATGTGGTCACACTGGCACCTTCGTTCACAAACTTAATTCATTCCCTCTTCTGGAGAAGATGGCTGCAGTGGGGTTCGCCCGATGCAGAGTTCACCACTGGAAGCAAACGTTTGGTGAGCACTTCTGTTTGCAAACCGCATTGTTTGCTAGCAGAAGCGTTCGTGAGCCGGGGTACTACCGTGTTGTAATCATGGGTCATTTTCACGACCTACTGATTTTCCCTGACTCATGCTTCTTTGTTTCCTTTTTTACGTGCTATAGCAGAATGAGAAATTATAGTGATAGGGCCGGGGATGTAGCTCAGCGGTTCGGTGGCCTGCCTTGCAAGCGCAAGGACGCAAGTTCAATCCCCCGTACCAAAAAAAAAAAAAAAAAAACAAAAAAAACCAAAAAAACAAATTACGGGGATACCTTTGGCAACACAGAACCTTTCTCGGTACACCTTTTTTTTTTTTTTTTTTTAAAAAAAAAAAAAAAAAAAGGTGTACCGAGAAAGGTTCTGTGTTGCCAAAGGTATCCCCGTAATTTGTTTTTTTGGTTTTGTTTGTTTTTTTTTTTTTTTTTTTAAAAAAAAAAAAAAAAAAAGGTGTACCGAGAAAGGTTCTGTGTTGCCAAAGGTATCCCCGTAATTTGTTTTTTTGGTTTTGTTTGTTTTTTTTTTTTTTTTTTTTTTTGGTTTAAAGAAGGAATGCCATCTTTATGTTTGTGTTTATTCATATGACGTACACTCCTTGCTGCTTTTCACCACCCTCCACTTAACCATTCATTTCACGTTCGTGTGAACCCTGAGGCATAAATAGGCTGGCATTCCCATTTTAAGGATGGCGAAATGAGCCTCAAAGAGACTAGGTAACTTTCTCCTAATTGCCTGGTTGATGGGTAGCAGAACCAGAATTCCTTTCTTAATCGCTTTTCTATGCTGCCTTACTAGTACTGAGGTACAAAGTAAGAGTTGTCCCAAAGCATTGTTTTTATACCGAAACTGGTACGTGAAGTGAGAAACGGTGCTCTGCAGCGGCCTCTCGCTAGGGTTTACGCCTCTAGACTTTCCTTAAAGAAGATCTTCAGTATTTAGCTGATTCACGGATCAATTAGATCTAGTAAATAAATCCTATTTATATCTGTATTTTGTGTTACGTTTACATAGAGAGACAAAGAGCTAAACTTGTATCTATATATGGATAGCTTTTTATCTCCATTTATAGATGTACAGGTTTTCTTTGGATATTCCATATTTTTTTTTGAAACTGCATCGGAACAGGTGATGAGCACCACACTGTATGCAAAAGGTAAATGATCATCAGAAGGTAGCAGTGGTGGAGGACGTACTTTGTGCTAGTACTTTTGCCTATCTTACGGCATCACACACCTCAGGGGCCCTAATAAACACCCACAGGAGGTAAAGAAAGTAAACCCGATAGTAAGCAGCCGCTTTCCCTAGATGGTCTGGACAGTCGGAGAGCACAGCCAGCAGAGAAGCGCAGGTGCCCTCTGCACATGATAAGCACAGTCTGGTTTCATTATGTGCTCTGTTGAGAAAGTATCCTTATCTTTATGGCCCTGCCTTCCCGCTGGTTATTCAATGCCTGCTCTCTAAGAGTGAAGAAAATTTGATGTTTCTTGTTTTTTTTTGTTTTTTTTTTTCTTCACGAAGCTCAATTATACTGATAGCTGCAATCAGGGCTGCAGAGCCTCAGAAATGTTTGCCCTTAGGAAATGAGTGACTTTCAGTGGTAATGTGTCCTCCAAGGTTACACGCATCATTCCGCAAAGGTTACTGACATGCGTCTGACCTCTGTGCAGAAATGGATTTCTCAGGGTCTTCATGATATGTGTGGGTTTCCGTAACTGTTACCAGCCTGCCCCCTGCTGGCTAGTAAGAATGGGATAACACTAGTTGCAGGTTAGGAAGCCAAAATTCCCTGGCTGAAAAGAGCTGAAGAAGCTCAGGTTCCTTGTAATATGGCCTGACGCCAAGGAGGTAGCAGTTGGTTCTCTCCTACCTGGATTTAACTGTTAACCTGACTGTAACCAGGAGAAGCCAGAAAACTTTCAGATCACATTTCCTCCTATGCTACATCAGAAGGGCTGCACACGGAATCGTGACTGAAATCTCAACCCAAATTAGGTGGTGAAACATCTAAAGGAGAATAAGTCGGCTGCATGTTATTCTTTTTCCTCCCTCTTGTCTCATATGCTTTACTTTGTGGAATACGTAACTGATTTCGAAGATGCTGTCCATGCATTTGATTCTGTGCAGAAGGAGAATCAAATGGTTACGGTATATAGCTGCTTTTTAATTTTTATTTTTATTTAAGGTGTTGCCTGGATTACCAGGTAGCAATTTCTTCATTAAATGTACTTTGTGTACTCATCTTTTTTATATTAAAGAAAATTAATTTTAATACTGACTATAACTCATTAATGCTCATTAGTCAGTTTAAATTACTGCACATTTTCCTAGCATAAACATCTATTCATTAGATTTCAAAATTAGTTAATGCTTTTGTAACCTGTGGAACAGGAAAATAGACTTCCAGTCTGTACTTGTGTGTAAATGAGCACACACGCACACTCAAAGGGGGGAATAGTTTATTTCACAAGGCAAGTGAACAAGTTCTTTCTATTTTGTTGGAGTTTGTTGTGGTTTATGTCTAGATGTCCTCCCAAAGCTTCTTGAGCTCAAGGGTGTGGCATTTTGGAGGTGACTGGGTCATGGGTGAGTGTTACTCAGCAGTGGGTTGGTCCACTGATGGGTTCATAGCTAAATGTGATATTGGGAGGTAAAGCCCCATCTGAGGAGGTGGGCCACTGGGCCCCTTTGCCATGCTTTTCTGCCTTGGAGCCGGCTGACCATGGACTGAAACCTCTACAAACTGTATGCCAGAATAAACCTTTCTTCTTTGAAGTTATGGGTCAGGTATGGTGCCTCAGCAATTGGAACATAACTAATACAGGATTTTATTTATTAATTTTTTTGGTTGACTGTTTTGAGACTGTATAGTTCAGGTTGACCTGAATTTGCTGTGTAGACCCAGCTGGTCTCAAATTCATGATCCTCCTGCCACCTCCTCCAGAGTGCTGGGGTTGGAGGTGTGTGTCACCACGTCTGGCAGGACTTAAGTTTTTTGACAAATAAAATATTGCTCTAAATTCCAAAGAAATGTGCTCATCATAGAAAATTTTAAAAATATAAATAAAATAATGCTGGCTCCCTGTGTAACACTGTAAAACTACACAGATGATATGACTATATGCGTATAGGTAAGTGTACTGTGTAATTTACTGTGTAGAAATTTCTACCTCAAAGTTTACTATCAGTGAATGTATAGAAAGTCACTAATATAAGACAAAAGTCAAATGAAAGAACCACCCATAAATTTAAGTGGTTGTATAGGCAGCGACCTAATATTATTAAACGTGTCCAAACATATTTTGCTTCTAGACATCTCTAACCCAGATTTGTATCATTTTAACAAATAATAGTTGTGAATGAAATGGGGATAAAGATATATTAGACATTGAATATTTACTAGGCTTTTCTGTCACCAAAATGTCATCTCCCCAGCCACCATTTTTTAACAAGCACACTGTTGGAATTGTGCTCTTAATACATTTATAAATTCTGATGTGCCAGGCGCACAATATTTCAAAACCAGAAATGTTAAGTATATGAATGATAAGGATGTCTCCAAAGTAACGTATTTTCTGGCACGGAAAACGTATGCTCTCAAGCAAGTGATTTTCTCCAGCAGAGGTTAAGAACTTTAGAATTGTCTCCATAATGTGTGAATGTGTCTCTCTGATTCTGCTTGAAGCAATATGACTGGAGAGAGCTCCATGTGTTGGCCTTGTCATGGGTACTGTGGACATAATGCCGAACAACATTGGTAGGGTGTATTACAGTAAGTGAAAAAGATGATAGCTGGATGTTGCAAATCAGGAGGATAAGCCTTTTGAAGTTGAAAACAGGAAGCATGAGAATGCATCTGATCCACTGCCTGGGGTTGGGTCACTTGTAAGTAACACACGATTCCTACCTTAAATATTGGCCAAAGGAATTTCTGGAGTAAGGCAGGATTGTGAAGGCACGCTAATCTAGACTGTGTCATAGTCCAAGAAAAAGGTGAGATGTCTTCTGGAATCTCTTTTAATGGTTGAAAGTATTGTGTTGAAAATCCTACTGAGAGGCAAATGGAAAACGTTTTGTGTACTTTGGGTTCTTTCCCTCTGGGCTGGGTTTGGTATGAGTTGAAGAATCTCATTGACCTTTTCACAGCTCTGGGGTTTGCAGGAGGGGCAGGCATGCAGTAGATGTTCGATAAATGCTTATGGATAGCTGTCTAAGGGAGTGCTGACAAAAAAGATTTATGTGCCACTGGAAAATTCTATTTCTGCTCTGAAACAGGAGAGTTCTGAGGGCTGAGACTAACCGGTGCAGCTTGCTAATTGATTATTTGGCTTCCAGGCAGCCTTCAGCAGTAAGAGGCTCATTTGAATAAGAGAGGGCAGGCTGCCAACATGAAGCAGATTGGCAGCCCCAGCATATCTTGAATAGTCAAAGCAAATACTTTGACTAGGGTGGTATGCATTTGCATACAACTGTTTAAATCAAACAGTTCATTCTTAGTTTAGAAGAGTTCAGTTAGCATGTAGATTGATACATTTGTGCGTACACACACAGAAAGACTGCAAGTTTAACCGGTGAGGTTTAAGATAGGTACTTGATTTCTTTCGTTCAAGATAGGTACTTGTTTTCTCTGGTTTCTGCAGAATGGAGGTTCAAATTTGGGTATTACCTCCTCTGCTCTGTGTCCTTAAGAAAGTTACTTAACCTCTCAGTGTCTCAGTTCCTTAATCTATACATTATGGGTAGTGATTGCTCCTAAATTATGGAATATTTAGGAGGTTAAATGAGTGGATGCATGTAAGGAGCATGACCCTAATTGTCATGTAGTAACAAGTGCTTGACCCTTGTCTTGATTATTATCCTAAACTATAACAAGGTTAACATTAAGGATATTTAGGTTACTACTCAATCAAACTAGTACTTTTAAGTTTTCTTTTTATCGTGAGGTTCTCTGCTTACTTCTGGGATGTTAAGTATATATCAAAAATAAGTATCACAGAAATGAGGATGAAATCACATGTTCAATATGAGTGGCAGTCATTGAGAGCTTTCTTCCCCCTGTCTAGAAGATGAAAGATGTCTCCAAAAAAATCCAGTTCCTTGGAAATAAATACGTTTTAAAATTCTAAGTTAATTTTTCATGGAACTCATAGCTCTGGCATTATTAAAATATTCATATCTTTGCGCTAATGTGACATAACAAATTTAATTCGCAAAACAAAGATGGTAAGAATAGAGTGAGACCTCTTGTCACCTCTTTCATAAGCCGTAGGTTGTAGGCATCCTGCTAAAAATGGTAGGCTAGCCAGCCTTTCCTATTATATAACTGCATAGAAGAATCAAAATAAAAAACTATTAAAAAATGATGAGAGAATAGAAGTTTTGAGCCAGATTTTCCTTAGATTTGCTGCTGTTGTTGTTTTCTTAAAGAAATAGAGATCAATCCTCTGGCTCTTGTTCAGGTTCTTGGCGGCTGTTACCTTGGAAACTTGGCGCTAGGAGACGCCACTGCAGGGTGAGGAGTGAAGGGCAGCCATATACTGCTTGGCACCATGGAGAAAGGCCCAGGCTGTCCACAGGAAACTCAGCACAAAGAGTTTACACAGCAGCACAGAGACACACAAAGCAGAAAAAGAAAGACCCCACTACTGTTCACTGTCATCCTACACACGAGTGTCCTGAACAAGAGTGGTGCTTCCATTGAAACACAGCCACAGTTCCCCAGGTCCTGCCACTGAAGGCTGCTGGCTAAATTCATTCCCGTCAGCTGTGCTCTAGCTTGAATGTGGGCTGTTTCCTAGCAGCCCACGTGCTAACGTCTTGGGCCCGGAGTAGCACTGTTTGGAGGGAGTTGAACCTGTCAGAGGTGGGCTAGAGTAGGAGGTGTTCAGGTCATTGAGGTGGACCTCCAAAGAGGAGGTGTGTAGGTCATTGATGGTGTGTCTCTGAAGAGAACAGCCTCAGCCCTTTTCTCCTCCTCTCTTTTGCTTCCTGGCAGTGAGTTGATCAGTTTGCTGCACCATGCCTCACTATCATGATATGCTGACCCACCAGACCCCAAAACACCAGGGCCAAACCAGTTGTGGACAGGAAGCTCTAAAATGATGAGGCAAAGCAAACCTTTCCTCTTTATAAGCTGGCCTATCTCAGGTGTTTGCTATAGTAATAGAAAGCTGATTAAAACATGCCATCAACATTTTCTTTCTTGACGGGAGCTTTGAGCAGCACATCTCCATGGCCGCCAGTCATTCTGGTTACTGAAAACCATTTTATCATCTTCCTCGGGTCCGATCCTGCAAGGATCAATAGAGTTTAGCACTGCTGCATTTCTTGGTGTTGGGGCTGGGGAAGTCTGCCTATTTGAAGACTGTTCTTGTTTGATTTATTCTAACTTGGTAGCTTCAAAGGTAAAGATAAGCTCAAAGAATTTCCTGGTAAAAAGCTTGTTTATTGGAAGGGCCATTTATTCTGCCTTTAAAAGAGTCTTAGTGCATTTAAGTTGCTATAACAAAATACCAGAAACTGAGTGGCTTATAAGCAACAGAGGTTTTTTTTTATCATAGTTCTAGAGGTCAGAAGTCCAAGGTCATAGTCCTACAGCTTTGGTGTCTAGTGAGAATCATTTCGTGGTTCATTAGACGGTATCTTCTTGCTGGGTTCTCACGTAGCCAAAGGACAGGGAGCACTCTAGGGTCTCTTTTATAAGGGCACTGATCCTGTTCCTAAAGCTGTATTCTCATGAACGCATCCCCTCATAACGTTCCCACCTCCTATTACCAGACCCTTGGTAGTAAGAGGGGAGTCAGCCATTGGGTTCATGCGAAACTGAGGTGATTATTACTAGTTCTAGTGAAAGTACTAGTCATTAAAGGAGTAAATGAAGGGAGAAAACATGGAGAAGGAGTGACAGTAGCACTCAGATTAGTAATTGTGAATCTTTATTGAGCATGGTACTAAATAAGACCTTTGAGTCAGTAGCTTCTGAAATACAACGCTCTAAAGTGAGTGTTAGTATGATTCTAGTTTGGGAGATACCATTACAGGAGTTAAAATACTTGTCTTCATCTGTTCAGTTAATTAATGAGAGAGGTGAAGCCCGAACCTGCGGAGCAGGAGGCCCATGCACCTGCTTTTACCTCCTTCCTACATTTAGATGTAGCCACAGGCATCCTTATTGTGTATGAGCTTTTCATCACGGTGACACAACACCCGAGGGAAACACCTTAAAGGAGGGAAGGGTTATTTTGGCTTACGTTTTCAGAGGCTCAGTCCATGCTTACCCGACTCCTTTGCCTCCGGGCCCATGATGAGAGAGAACTTCAGCCAAGTTGGAGAATGTGCAGTGGAACAAAGCGTCTCAATTGATGGAAGAGGTAAGGGGAGGCGAAGGGGAGCAGGGGAAAGGAAAGTGCTAGGGACAAGCTACAGTCCTCAAGGGCTCACCCCCACGGCCCAGTCTGTACCTCCTGATTTACCGTCGCCTCCCAGTAATGCAGTGGAATGGTGAGCCTGCCCATGCATTAAACCACCGATGAAGTCAGAGCCCCCTGATCTAGTCACTTCTGGAAAGCCCCGCATTTGAACACCGCTGCATTGGAGACCACGTCTTGAATGTATGAACCTTTGAGGGGACGTTCCAGATCCAAACCTTAACGTGATACGATTTCTCACTCTCAATTTAATCATTTTAGGCAATATTTGGCTCACCCGTAAAACTGATAATTATGACCAACTTGACCTTCTCTCGGGGATAGGGTGAGAATCATTTTTTAAAAGAATGATGGTGAGAAAAGGTTTTCAAACTGTAAACTGTTCACCAATGAATGGTGGTCATTATCATACAGGTGTTCAGTATTTCGTGTCCTAGATATGATAGTTGTGTCAGTCTGGTATGTGAGTAGTCAACTTAGGAAGACAACGGCTTATTTGGGCTCACTATTGCAGAAGTTTCGGCCCACCATTGTTTGGCTTCGTTGGTTTTGGGTCCGTGGCAGCAGCAGTGAATGTCAGGAAGTCAAAGAGAGGAAAAAGGAAGGGGACCTCACTGTCCCCTAAAAATTCTACCACCTCCCCCAGTAGCTCCCAGCTTAGGACCAAGCCTTTAACAAATGGGTTTCTGAGAGGCTCTTCAGATCTAAGCTTATTCTCTGGCTTTTCTTCAGGTCATATAAATACTTCGCCTTTTTAAGATCCAAGTTTTAGCAGTAGCAGTATACGGTTAAACCAGTTTGACATAGTAAATGCTGTAACTTCCCTCTCTGGAACTATGATCCCCACATTTGAAAGGTGGAAAGGCTTTGCTAATTATCCCGTTCTGTGATTCTCCACCAGCTGGATATTTATATCACTTAGGGAGGCATTTAAAAATCGTTAAGACCAAAGATCTAACCTATTTTTGGAAATCTTATTTAATTGGCCGGCCCCAAAAAATCTCTTTCTAATAATTAGGATGGCTGTGTATTTACCTGGGGTGGCTCCAGTTCACGCTCAGGTCCCATCAGACAAATCCGTTCCCTTTTAAACGGTGGCAGTCAGGTGTTACAGTTTGGAAGGTAAATTATGTCCTGCCCCCGCTGATGAAGAGCTGAGGCTTAGAGATGCTGTTTCCCCTTTCAAAAAGAATAGAATATACTGTCTAACCCAGGCTTGCACAACTCACTTTGGATTCACGTTGGACACCACGTGGCTATACCGTATTCCTCTAGAGATTCTTAAGCTGAGAGAATTTCTTGATTTTCTATCATCATGAACACTTCTCAGAATAGAAGTATTCTGTATTTCTATATCACTTAACTAAGTATTGCAACACTGAGGTCTCCCATGTACTGTGATTTATTCATGGGGATCATTAACAGGGCTGTAAGGACCTGCTCAATACATGTGGCCACTTGTTATTTAGGAAATTCAATGGGGGAAAAAAAGCAACAGCTTTATCAACAATTTCAGCACTAGTTTTTGGAACATCGTGCATGGCAGTGTGGATCCTGTTGGACCTGACATTCCTAATGAAGGCATTTAATGGAGCCTCTCAGCAAAGTAATTCACCAAGAGATGTGACCTGTGTTTCCTCTAATATGTGGTGATGCAGTCTTCTTGGTAGTCAATTTTGCAATGTCATTTTTCTGTTTTGCTCTTTTCGCAGTGCTGGTGATTCAACCCAGAGCTTTGGAACTCCTAGGCAAGTGCTCTGACACTGAATGACAGCCCCGATCCACCTGATGTTCATTTTTATTTTGGCATCGGGGACAGCATAATCACAGCACACATGGCCTAGAAAGCTAAGATGTGTTCCAGCCATTACTTTGAAGGCTGAGCAAGAAGTCTGCATTTAGTACATGTAGCAACCTGTGGAGGTGGATGTATTTCTATGGTAATAGCAGAAATTTCTTTTCACCATTGGTCATTGCTATAGTTTGCATCCTAAATGTTCCCCAAAGGGCCCATGTGTTAAGTAAAGCTTGGTCCACCAGGTGGGACTCTTGGGAGGCAGTACAATCTACGAGAGCTAGGGCTTAGTGTGATATCTTCAGGTCATGGTTGCTGTGCCCTTGAGCAGCGGAAGACTCCAGCTCCTTCCTCTTTCTTCCACTTCCTGATTGTGAGGTTAGCAGCTGTGCTCTACCTAGAGCCTCTCCCAAAATATGCTAATCACAAAACATTAGAGGCAACTGGCCAAGGCCTGATTCCTCCTAAACTATGCCTCAAAATAACCTCTTCTCAGCCGGGTGTGGTGGTGCATGCCTGTCATCCCAGCACTCGGGAGGCTGAGACAGGAGGATCGCTGTGAGTTCGAGACCAACCTGGGCTACATAATGAGTTCCAGGTCAGTCTTAACTACATAGTGAGACCCTGTCTCAAAAAACCAAAAAAAAAAAAAAAAA
>NW_022900951.1:4467809-4535862 GCF_012274545.1 Fukomys damarensis
AAAAAAAAAAAAAAATAACCTCTTCTCTTTATTAATCGATTATCACTAGTGTTTATTGTAGTAGCAGAGAGCTGACTAACAAAGGCGTACTGCTCCAGGGTGACCCAGTCAGAAGTGCTGGTCCCAGAGCACAAGGGTTGCCTTCAGAGATGTTGTAGTTGAACTCCATCAGAATGAAACCAAGGACCATTAAAGTTCATCTTAGCAGGCAGCCATGAAGGTCTTTCCTGCCACTGGAATCCAGTGATTGTGTGTCCCGGAAATACAATGCAGTGCCTTGCAGGGGGACTGGACTTGCTCCTAGTGAGTGAACGTCAGCCCCTGCGTTTGATATATTGGAGATTCTGTGATGAAGTCTTATTTTTAAAGGCCTGAGCAGATAGCACTGAAACTCTCCTTATTCTCAGAAATCCAGTGGTCACACTATGCCTATTGATGAGAATGGTATCGTGGCCAAAGAAACAGCTCCTGCATCAACAGTAGACTCTTGTATTTTGAAAAAGAATAGTGTATTTCCTGTCGTTGGGATTCAGAGTCCAGAAAATGTATAGCTTTATAATTTACCTATTTGGAAACAGGAAAGTTGGTGATTTTCCCAGACACTGAGGAAACGAGGCATCCAAAAGAGACTTGCAGCTCAGACATCCAGGCTTTTCCTGATGTGGCCAGGTCTTGCCGGAGGCCTCTCTCCTGTGTTCTTTGTGCATCTCGCATGCTCCTTTATCATGATCTACAGAACACTGTGCTGTAATTATTTGTTTGCAAGTCATGCTCTGTCTCAAGACTGGAGAGCAGAAAGCAGGTCAAGCTCATGTTTGCATTTTCTGTACTTAGCAAAGAAAGGAACACATGCTGGATAAACTAAATTAATAATTGAATTCACAGTCGTCCAGGGGTGGAAAGCAGCTTGTGTTTCGAAGTAAGCTGTGTCCCGAGAATGTTCACTCCTAATCGGTGAGCTCTGCTATTTGGGCTGAGACCACACGGCAGTGTTATTTTCTATGAACAGCACCGTTCCGTTCACTGAGCGTTTGGAAAGAGTCGGCTCCTTTCCATACTTACTTGAGGGAGACAGCAAGGGCATCTCAAAGTCTGCTTTTGTTCAAATCAGTCAGTGTGTTTCAGTGACCCTGTTGAAGATGCTGAAACAGTCGGGTCCACCGTAATTCATTTTGAGTTAACGAAACAAGACCCACGGCCAGAATATAGAGTTGAACTCCTATGCACAAAGGTTCTTTTTGTGACATTTGGCAGTTACCGATTTGCGTGTGTGTGCTCCAAAGAGTATAAATATAAAGCACCTGGCTGAGTTCAGGTTTGCATATCCATAAAACGCCAGATGGCCCCGAGGCTCCAAGTTTGCATATTAATCAAAAGCAGTGTCCTGTATACACTGGCTTGTCATGCAGATTGATAAAGTTATGCCGTTATCATGGGAGTAGGGAAGTTTTATAACCTTGCCAGCTTCTACATCTTCCCAATCTGTAATGTTTACAGACCACGTGGAGGATTTTCTCCAGGGATAAATCAATCCCTTTAATCTTGTTACCACCTACACATCGCTGAGGTGTTCTGCCCCGTGCTTTTGCCAGGGTACAAGGTGATAGGAGCTCTTCCTTCCTGGATGGCAAACTAGCACCCAAAACAAGGACATGCCAGGCAGGCCCTGCCATCGCGCACACCACTGTGTAATGCCTGAATCACCGACACTTTTGTCTTCTTTGTGTTTCATTTTTAGCTAATAAGGATTTGGGGTGGTGTCATTCTCCAATAACCAGATTTTACAGAAGTACTGAAAGTCTGCTAAGAGAGGTGCATAGTTTCAGACTAACCAAATTACAAGTGCAGAAAAATGAAAGCCGATTCTAGACTTGGGAGGGGTAACAGGGCACCTCCCCTGTTCTTCTAATATTTTTTCTTTTTCTTTCTGCCTGAGGAATGACAGTGGATACTTAAGGCAGCCCACCATCCTTTTTAAAGAAAATCTTGTGAATGACACACTTCACAATGTGCTGATAAAAGTACTGTCTTGTATGACTTGAATAAATAAACAGAAGAGTAGGCCTCTTCTGTTTGTCTAAAAAAAAAAAACAAACTAGGATTAACATTAAATTGTAATAACCTTGGACATCGCTGTTATTTTACCAGGAGTATATTTTATATATAACCTGCGTTGAAAGAATAAGTGCCTAATACACTCATCTGAATATCGTCCATCCCATTATTTCTATTCTGCTTTTTATGCTTCATTTTTGAATATAAAAATCTTGTATTCTGTCATTCTGTTTTCATTTTCAAGACAGTTATTTCTGAGATGGCAAAAATAAAAAACTATACATTTTGGCTTTTGCACAAGCGATGGAGTTAACACGTTGGAGGAGATCTACTCTGAATAGCCATGACAAAATCCATTCCAGGTTTCACGGTGATAAGGAAATCAGTGTATTAAATTAATTTCTGAAAGTGTCCCCATTAGAGCTGCCTGCTGCCATGTGTATATCACTACCCTTTCTGCAGTGGAGAAGTTAGAGTCTGTTTTTTTAAAACAATTTGATATGGAATCTCCACTGAACACAGGACCGGAATGCAATGTTTATTTTCTGTCTGTTGTAGCAGGGATTGGGCTTCTTGTGGCTAGCAGATGAATCATAAAGAACCAAGTGCAGCATTCAAAGTCCAGTTTCCACAGAGTGTACAGTACCTCGGCACCATTATAAACTCAGATAGTCGTGACTTGGTTCCTTATAGACCTGCTTGCTCTGTCTTTCGTAGACTGCCTGCTGTGCTGAGTTGAAGATTTCAGAAAGAGTTTCATAAGACGTGCTGCAGGGTAACGTGTCTCACTGGAGCTATGGGTTTGTCCTTGTCCAATCTGTCAGGAAAGCAGCACAGCCTGTTTGAGGGCGTTTAAGATCCCCACAGGTGGTGGCAGCTCCTGTCTTCGGTGCTCACTTCACTGATGCCCTTGTCTGGCCTGAGGTGCACCTGCTCTCAAGTCTCCTGAAGCCCAGCGTCCTAAGAGGAGAACCATTTTGTCACTGAAAACACAGCTGCGTACCTATTGTGCATGTCCAGATATTTAGGTGAAGCTACAAGGACTCTCCAGCAGCTAAAACCGATAATTGCATTTTAATGGAACGTGACTAGTGATTTTCGGAGATTGGGACCATGACTGATTGCATTTAAATGCAATTTAATCCTCTGTTTTAAAATTAAGAATGCCCTTTGTTGGCTCCCTGGGTTTGTTGTGGAATCTCTTTGCAGAAATTGTGGAGCAAAGGCCTTACTTGGTGATCGTCTCTTGGGT
Source organism: Fukomys damarensis (assembly GCF_012274545.1). NCBI lineage: Eukaryota > Metazoa > Chordata > Mammalia > Rodentia > Bathyergidae > Fukomys > Fukomys damarensis. Next base: position 4,471,117 of record NW_022900951.1, read on the forward strand.
CCGCCTCCTATCCTAAGCCCTGACCTTGTCTGTATAGTGTGAGACAGTTCCTTTTTCTTTGTCCAAATACGGAGAGCTTTGTTCGTTTTAGCATGGGTTTCGTAAGTGTCCCCATGAGGCAGCTGTTCCACCCGGCCCTAGACATCCTCTTGTCATTTGTCTGGCTCCATCTGAGAGCCTGGGTCAGACGAGCAGTCATTGGATCTCCATTTTGAGGTCATGAAGTTTCCCAGACTTTAATAGCGAGCCCACGCCGAGCCAGTTACTGATGCAGTTGACCACGATCAAAAAGCCTAGGAGCGGAGCCCAGACCCTGAGGCACCCTGACGCCTGTCCGCTGAGGGCTTTGCTTTCCTGCGGGTCTGATGAGGCGTCCTCGATCTTGGTCCTGGCCGCGTTTCCGGCAGCAGCCTCGCTGTCCATTTTGCTGATTCCTCTTTGGCTCACATCACCTAAGTGACAGTGCCTGTTGCCATTTGGCACTCTCAGCGCTGTGTCCTCGCGAGCTTCCTCGCTCCGTGATAACTGCTGCCTGCCATTGAGCTCCGGATGCTTTTGGGTGGATCCTTGTTACATCATGACTTCCTTAAAGATGGGACCGGATTTCATCGCTCCTTGTGTTGTCAAACACTCCTTGGGGTGTTTGGAACTTGAGAGTGATGTGATGTGCGTTTCCTCCAGGTGTCCGGATGAACCTTTTCTGCTATCTGCCTCTCACAACTCTGGCTTGCATGTGATCCTCAGTGTCCCACCACCACGGGGCCGTCGCCTCTGAGACCCCTCTTTCCTCTACATCCTCTTCACTCTCCAAAGAGAACCCATTCAACGTCTCATCACTGCCAGGATGGGTCCTGGGCGTTGAATGATCGAATCTCTCGCTTATCTGATGAAGAAACGCTAGATATCACCTGGCCTACGTTTCTGTCTTTGTCTGTCTTGATACCTGTCTTTGCATTGGGCATCCTTGGGGGTGGTAATCAGGGATGGTTATGATCCTGGGCCATTATTTTCCTCCTTGACTGTCAGGCCTTCTTGACCTCCTGTATTCAGAGAGGCGGAGAAGCTTTGGGAGCGGAAACACCTCTTCATCTCTCCCCACCGGCTGTCGTCCTTGTCAGTGATGGTGATGTGCCCTGTGACACTTATCAGTAAGCTCCAGTGGCTACGCATTCCGTCCTAGGAGACGGAGTGGCAGATGTCTGCCACTGTCCTCTCGCTTTCTCCTTTCTTTCCTCTTCCTTTTGTTCCGTCCCTCTTGTTAAAGGTTGATCTTAGATCTTCAAATGAGAAACGGAAATGACAGAAGCTGGAAAATGAGGGCACTGTTGGAGGAGGAGGGGAGAGAGGTGTGGGGGTGAGTAGGAAGGGAGCAAAGGGTAGAATAGGAGGTCAGGGAGAGAGGAGGAGAGGGCCTGTTGGTTGGTAAATACTCAGGCGGATCCTTTGCGTATTCCCCTCCCTGACTCCATCACCCACTGTCTCTCGTCAGCAGCCGCCCTGCCTGGGCCAATTGCTGAATCACCCTGAATCTCACTTGTCAAGGGTTGGTCTCTTGTGGCTTGCTGCCTCTGCGCTAGCTGTTTTTCTCCTTGAGTGTGACCTCCTCCCTCCCTCTCTTGTTTATTTGCCCTGGAATTTCCCTACCGATCCTTGGACCAGCGAAAGCCTCCTCTCTCTGGGCTTATCTTCGTAACACTTACTTCCTAGGGAAGGCAGAAGTAGGTGAGCAGTCCTACCTGCTCTCTTCTGGGTCCTCTGTCGGGACACTCATCTCTTGGTCCCTTCCTTGGTGTTTACATAAGCGTGGTGTTTGTCCCCATCCTATTATTTACATACACGGGTGCCACCAAGACTTTGGATTTTCGCCCCTTTCTTGTGTCCTAATAAGTTCAGTGTGCCTTGCACATCTCAGGCATGAGATAGTTACTGCAGACACTTCCAGCCCCAGACAGACTGCACGGGATAGCCCTTTATTCAGCCTGGACCTAACTTCTGAATGAAGGGAGTGGTTTTCCTTCATGAACCAGGTGTCAGCACCGAACATTTTTGCTTCAATAATTGAATGACTTATTTATTTATTTTGTAAAGACTCCCTCCTTTGTGTACAGGCTTTCGGTGTCTTATAAACAAGTTAGTGGCCTTTACCCAGATTTAGTAGGAGAGCTGGTTCTTTTCTGTAGGTGTGCTCCAGCGGACTTTCAGTAGGAAGGAGTTTCTCTCTTCCTTCCCACGGAGTGATTCATTGCTTCCTCTCAAGAGCTTGTAAGGTGGGCAGATATGGCTTCTTTCTTCTGCATGAGACTCAGAGCCATCAGCCATGGAGCAGGGTTTCCACCGGGCAGGGAGAGCCCGAGCTTGTGCATGCTTTTGATATAGGTCTTGTAGAGAGCAACTTAGTGCACACATTGGGGCTTTGCTTAAAGGAAAAAAGTAAACAAAAAAATTGCTCAGTGTTTGTGGGTTGACAGCTTCCTAGACTCTGTGCCTGTGGCTTGTGGTAGTGTGGGATCTGTTTGTTCCTCGGGCTCTGGCTGGGTCTGTTGACCCCATGTAATTTATTGTAGAACCCAATCTCGTCACCCTTGACAATATTGATATTTCATAATAATAATAACAACAAAGTCCTTATGGAGAAAAGTTTTCCTGACAGGGGCCCATCATATCCAGTTCTTTCCTTTTAATTCAGTTCTTTCGCTTTGGCCCTGAGAAAACACATGGAATATTCTTCTGTCTAAAGTCAAGTACCTGTATTTCATTTCCTTCAAACTAAGGAAGCCTCTCTCAGAAAGTCCTGTTTTCTTTGGGGCCTTCTTTCTGTTATTTCACCTTGGTGCTGTTTTCTGAGTTATTTCTCCCTTATTCACAGTTCTCTTCTTTGTTGGAGAACACTTTGCCAGATGTTTCCAACCTTGTCCTGCACATGCCGTTTCCCCCTTTGCTCAACTTCTGTGACGCACACACATCCTGTGTCTTCACCTGCACCTCACTGCTTTTTGATGACACTTGTATGCATATCACACTGAGCGGGAATCTCAGCAGCGTGTACCTAGGTCTGCAGGTTGTGCCCCGAGTGAGCCTCCCACGTGGGAGATCTGTGGTTCACACCTCAGCATTTGCTTCTGGTGCTTTTCCCAAAGAGCTTCCCCAAACCCTCAGAAAACAATCACGCATGGCATAATCTGCTTTTATTTTTCTCCTTGGAAAGATTTTCTTGTCTGTTCGATGCGACATGCCTCCTCCTGTGTTGCATTCCTGAGTGAAGGTCCTTGATGACATTTATTTTGAAAACAACATCTGTGAACTTCTAAGTATGTTCGGGTGGGAGAATAAAGCCTTTGTGTGCAGAGATCCTATGTAAATCAGAGCGGGTTGAGTATTGCTTTTGCAGGTATTTAGCTGCGAGAAGCAGTGGCTGTAAATTTTACCATTTCATTGAGGACCTATTTTCCCTGCCTCAGACTTGCCGCCTGACTCTTCTGGAAGGACATTATTAGCCAACTTTAAAAAGCTATTTGCTTTCCAGCAAGAAGTTGGGAAATTTAGGCATGCACACATGCACACACACACGTGCATACATGCTCACATGCACGTGCACAGTCACACATGTACACATGCATGTGAATAAGAATGCATGCATTTATACACATCCTCATGTGCAGCACATAGCTGCACACATGTACAGATACAAGTGTGCATTAGTATATTCACATGCAAGCATGCAGTGCATACATATATGTGCACACATGTGTGCACACACTCAGTCGCCTCTGTGTGCACACACACTCATATCTACACTTGAGTGTGCATGTGTGTACCTGTACCTAGGATGGCACTGCCGTCACACTGTGGCCGACGTGAGGAGTCACCAGCAGCCTGTGTGTTGAAACAGGGGTGATGACAGAAGGGCAGAAGTCTGGAAATATACCTGTCTTGCATCCCAGCATTTAGCTGATCCCGTGACAGGTCAGAGTGTAAGCTTAGGGCATGGGGCAGTGTGTGGTGGGAGACTTTGGTTCATTCAGTGGGTGGAAATTGAGGAGCACAGTTAGGGATGTCCATCCGATTATAGGAGGAGAATATAGAATTTGATTCTACATGTCACCCGAAGAGAAGTACTGATACAGGGGGAGGAGATGGGACTCCCAAACCCACTCGGTATCCGAAACATGAGTTCATCTTCTCTAAAATCAAAGAATGAATTCTAGGAACAACACAGGTTAAGAGTAGGAAAACTTTATTGAGGGAAAGACAGCTTCTGGCTAAGAGAGAAAGAAGGGTGACCAGAATGTGGGCTGCCCGCCCACCCCACTTCTCCAAGATGTTTTATACAGCCAAGCCATGTGGTGAGGCGGGTACAAAGTGGGACAAAATTGTTAAGACCCAGTGGAAAATTACAAGGTGTGCACGAGGTGGGGTAAAACGAAGACCAATCAATAAGATTACAAGCACAGTCACCCAGGTAATATTGATTAAGTGGGGGTCCAATGGGGAAGCAAGTCACGTAGCAAGTGAATATAAGGATTTTCAGTAAGGGTGGGAATCAGGAATAGTCCTGAAAACGTTGGGCTAAGACCTTGGCCCCCCCACCCAGGTGATTGATTCCTATTTAGAATACCAATCTTTTTCCCCAGGGAAAGCACAAGAGTATAATAGTTTCTCCCCTTTCACAATTCTGGACACAGTGAATGTGTCTTGATTGTCTTCCATGTCGGCTCCTCGCTGGGCTGGCTACTTGAGGGCGGCCCCGTGTAGCTGCCTTCAAGATAACTGATTAAGTTACCTGTCTGCAATAGAGCCAGCAGAAATGGATTGTTGCCCAAGCCACTCAGCCGGGCGTTTGTGTTTATGGCTTCTTCACAACAAAGAACTGTGCTTGACATAAGAAATTGAGGCAGAGCTCAATGAATGGTGTAAGTAGGCTCAGAGCTCAGCAGTTTCTAAATTGTCTTGTTTTGGCACATGCCTATTCTGTGAGACAAAAACACATTGCAGAATACAGCTAAGAAAACAGAAAATAAGTAGCATTGAAGTAAATACCAAGATCCACATGCAAGTTTTTATTTTGACTGGCATAAGCTGGCCCTTTTTCTTTCAGGTAATCACTGCTGTGTGACATAAAATCAGGGTCGTGTACCATGGAGGAAGAGCTCTTTGGTCTGTGGATCTGAACGGGATAGACCTGTGGAACAAGCAAAGCATGGGATAAAGCATTTGAACTGTGCTTGTGAGCAATGGGCATGCATGTCCCCTGGATGAGAACGCTTTTAGGGATGAATCTTAAACGTGGTGATTTGATTTCAGTACACATCAGGGATTCTGTGCTGGTGGAAATGAAAGCATAGCTGACTCATTAGCCTGTGGTTGGGCCAGGGTTTGTTGAGAGGACCTGAACCAAAACGATAGAGGCGGAAAGAAGACAGTAAAGATTTGGGAGCTCCCGGGGGAAAAAGAACACCGGTGGCATTTACCCAGAGCTGTCCAGTGAAGGAGGAGGCCAGTACTGAGGAAGAGAAGGACAGTACTGAGGAAACCGAAGCCCTGTGGCACAGAGACAGTGTCCGGAAACTGAGAGAATTCACAGCGATTAGGCTTTGAAGCTAGCGTGGACTCAGTGTCTGATGTTGAAGGGAGGAGAACAGAATCGGGGGTCCAATGGGTCAGGGCTCTTTACTTCATTCCTCAAAGGTGGCTCATACTCTGCGTGCCTGTTGTCCATGCGGGGGTCATCACTGCCTTTCTTGTGGTCTTTGTCAGTCAGAAAAGATCAGGATATGCTGTCCCAACAGTGACGCAGCTAAGGACATCCTTCATTTCCAGCTTTTCGTGACATCCTTTGCTGCCTTACCCAAGATTCGCAAGTCACATGCAGGTCATCCTGCCCACCAGGGAAAGCTGGCGGCGTAACATACCATGGGGCCGAGGGTGATGGAAAGCAGTTGCAGGGGAGAACTGGGAAAGGTCAAGAGGAAGAGCTCAGCGTGCTTCGGTACCACGTTAAGACACATTGTGCGCGAGGATTCAGGAGCAGCACTCAGGAGTAGCAGATGGTTTCTGTAAGGGAGCAATGAGGAAAAAGTGCCTAATGAGAGAAACTGGCACCTGCCAAAGATCACTCTGCACACCGACAGAAATGTAGGAGAGGTTTTACTGTAGAGCTGCTGCGGCTGGGTAGCCCACTGGGCAAGAAGGGAACAAAGGAGAGAGGGTAAGGAGCGGGGAAAGGGCCTGGTTATATAGTGGGTGACTGGTGCAGGCGGGTCAGGGATTGTGTCGGCTGCACGGGCAGCCACTCGGCCGTTCTTGGACATTCGTTCCTTATGCGGACAAGCCTTGTTCGTGTGTCGGTGTTTATTTATGACCGGCGATGCGTGACGTAGGACATGGAAACCTTAAGGTGAAGAAGGAAGTTACTTATCCGAAAGGTGGCAGCCAGTCCAAGGCACTTACTTACACCTAAGTCATTTTCAGCATGGGCATGCGGGAGTTTTTGAGTCTCCGATTAAAATTCTGTTTCATGATGACAGATCATCGTGCCTGACATCTAACATGGTTGTAGGCCAGAATTTAAAAGAAGCCCCTACATTTCACTATTTGGCCTTGGACCTTGATCATGCCTTGGAGACGTAATTTCCAAGGAAACTCTTAATTTAGCCCGACCCGAGACCCATGGGGAAAGTGGTGTGTCCTGCAGTCCCCTGGATCAGCATGTAAGGGTGGTGGATCTTAAAGTACCAGCTCTCCAGCCCTGCCCTGATACAGCCTCCACCTGCCCTCTCCTGCCTTATGTGTTTGTGTGTAATCAACCTGGTGACACCAGCAAAGTCCCACTCTAGGTGATTGAGGGTAGAGAACTTGATAACTGGTTAGAAAGCACATTGCGCATATAGTCAAGTACAAAATCATTACATCCGATCCCTGCACTTTGATCATTAAAATATAAGCAAACTGGCTGTTATTCATCAGGGTTAATTCCAATAAACATATATGAGCTTCAACATGATACAATATGAACAGTGAGAGAGAACATTCAGTCTGACATAGGTTGTCCAAGAGAAGTTCTTTGCAAATTGATCTAGTCATGCCACGTGAGATAGCTTATGATTTAGAATTGGAAGCCTCGGGTTTGTGTTCCGGGTCTATCCTTTAACTCTATCAACCCCAGCAAATTAGTGTTCATGTAGGACCTTTACCTAAGTCATTTATAAAGAGAAATTGCTGAGACAAACCCTTCTTTTGGGTTGCTGTGAAAATGGGTGTGAAAGAATATATTTAGCTGTAGCACTCAAAACAAATTTACAGACCTCATAAAAGTTTACAATCCATATATATGTGTATATTATATATATATATATATAATGTACACATACATTTTTCTTTTAAAGCTTTCTTCATAAGGAATTAAGTACTCCTTGAATAGCAATTTGAATTCCTTGAATAGTAAAACCAAATGTAATTTCTTTTCCTGTAACAAGCGGTTTGATAGCAAGACAATAATGTTTAAGTCTTTCACAGGTTTAATGGATAATGGAGATTAGAACTCTTTAAAAATGATCAAATTTGTCCTTGAATAAGAAGACACTGCACTCAACTCACAACTTAATTTGCTGGTCTTAGTCAGCTTTCGGAGCTATTTCCTAAGGAGTCATTGGGTATTTGCTGCCTCTTTTTCAATTTAGGAGATGATGTTTAGGAGAGAATTCCATCTTAGAAAAACAAATGCTAAACTTTATTGAGAAAGTATCTCTGGTATATAGAATACCAGGAAAATGTTATATAACAAATTCTAATGAGCCTCAAGTTGAAAGTTAAAAATGCTTTTCAAAGCCGGGCAATTCTTTGCTCTTTCTTCCCACCTTGAATTAATTTGCATGTCCACCGTTGTGTCTGGGGACTCAGCAATACTAGGGAGAAGATAGGGGGCTTCACGTTGTCTCCATAGTTGCCACATATTGACACCTGGGAATGGCCTGCAGGGTAGGGTGGGCTGGGAGAGGTTGAGGAAGAAGTATTTGAGGCACTTAGAGAACCAAGTCCCTGGAGTAGGTATTATTGCCATGAGAACCTGGCGGGAGTGTTGGAAGAAAACCGTAGTTTAGGTTCACCCTCTGTCCTGTGACCCTGGAGGACCTTGGGGGGAATAGCTCAGAGTGAGAGATAAAGCAAGTCTTTCTGAAGAGACTTGCTAAGGAGGCGGTGGAATCCCCCCTTTCCCCAGGGTGAGCCCACCGGCACATGGGGCAGAGAGCTGCTGTAGTTCCGCGGTGCCACAAAGCAAGCCTGCCATGGGGCTGCCCTGGCTCCTACAGCCTTTCCCGGGCACTCACTCACTCGTATGTGGGATACTAACGCCCTTCATCATGTAAGCCATTTGGAGTTGAGAGTTTGCGACTTAGAAATCATGCTGTGTGATACACATCTCTCTTCTGGAAGATGAATGAATGTCCTGAGACCGAGGGAGAAAGGCAAGGGCCATTTTAACATAGCCCCTGCCGTCTCCACCATTTTCTTCATTTCACCGGCCTGGGGAGATGGGGACAGAGGCATGGAGGCGTGGTTTCTCTTTGCTTCTCTTTTGGTCAGCTCTCTTCCTACATCCTGTCTCATTCTCATTTTGACAGTCAGCGGTACCGATGCCTAAGCATAGTTTCTCTTACTGCAAACTGTAGATGATGAATAATACCTATGGCAGAGAGAATCCTACATGGAAAGAAAGACTCTTAGTTAGAGGGAAGCCATAAACCAGTGAAGTGGTGCATCTTCTTCCAAAAAGCTTACAGGAAAAAGGAAGAAGAAATCTTACCTGAATGAGAATATAGTTCCTCATCCGTTCAACATTTTCTAAGGATTCTGTGTAAAGGACGGGTGAGGAAAACATGTCTTGTGGCTTATACATGTTGGGAGACATTAGGAATGTAGTAGAATAATCTTGGGAGAGGACCGGATTACTCTAACATCATACCTGTTCTCTTGACCGAGAGTTTATGCACATCATATTAAAATTAAAGACTTTGTCCCAAGCATCCTGTTCTGCCTTGGAATATATATGCCCTGGATATGACTCACCTGCATTTCTCTGCAGTGCTACGAATCTCTGCTTGACTCTAGTTCTGGTAGAACTTCTCTGTAAGCCTGTGGTGTCAGAATTAAGCTGGAAGCTGTGATGTTTGCCTTACAGGAATTCATTGGCAGAGACCAGCTCTTAGTGTGTGCTCAGATTCGTCACTCAGCCAATCTCTAAACTTGTCAATGAGCCAGAAAACATGAACCCCACAAATCATAACTGCAGTCCATTGTTAGAATGAAAAGGAGCACCCAGCTTTAAAGAACAGAGCGTATTTCACTCAGGAATCACATTTTGTTGTGCAGAATTTATGTGTTTTACTTTTGGTAACTCTTGAGTGTTAAACCGCAAATGTGATCTAATAAAAGATAGTTATGGGTACAATACCCTACACGGTTAGGGACATACAAGACACTTAAAATAAAATCTATTCCCTTCTTCTTATACTTCTCTCCCTTTACCGTACAGGTAGGAAAATAACTTATTAGAGATAGTTCATATAAACTGCAAAGTCTGCCAACACGAAATGGTTTCTGAATGAAGTTAAGGGAGTGAAATTAGAACAGCATAAGAACCTCTTCTCAGAAAAGCCAAAGGATGAATGTCTAATGGTCCCTTTTCACACAGGTTAAGCTAAAGAAGATAACAGCATTCTAACGCTAAGAATATAGCATATTGTATTAATTGAAGTACGACTCTGTGCTCATTACTAATGTTACACCAAAATCTCATCGAATCTCTGTTTCAAATGTAATTCAAGAAATATCTCAGCATCAATGGAAACGAAGGAGATTCATGGAACATCTCCATAATTCCACAGCTGACTGATGCATTTTAGGGCTCAACTTTAAGAACTGTACCAGTGCTTTCATCTCTCTCTCGCCGCAGTGCTGTTTTTGTCTGGAATGCAGATAACTTCCGTCCTCGGTGTGGAGGAATGACCTCCATGCAAATGTGACAGGAGGATGTATGTGATGTATTCATGTCATTTTACCCGTATTTTTGCTTGTACTTTCCGACAGATAACTTGACACATGAGTGCAGAAGATTTTTGTGGAAAATATTCTGGGGTCTGGAGGACATGTGCTCAATAGTTCCTATGATATTTTTGGATTAAAAATTCTTAGGGCCGTTTTCTTCCTATTTCACATCGTTAATTATCCCATTAGGATCTTGTGTACAAGAAAAGGGCTAAAGGTGTAGGGAAAGTGGGAAGGGTAGGGGAAAGGGAATAAGGGCAAAGAAAAAATATGAGAAAATGTAAAAATGGAAATAAAGCGTTTGTAAATGGGGAGGGGAGGAAGGGGTGAAGGGAGGGCAGGGACAAGGGGAAAAAAAATGAGAACCAAGACCTGTCATGTAAAGGTAAAAGATCCCAGTAATGAATGTAACTGTATTGTATACCTAGAATGTACCAATAAACTCAATAAAAAGAAAAAAAATGCTAAATGGGTACTGATAATAAACCCATTTCAAAACTAAAAAAAAATTCTTAGGGCCGGGGATTTAGCTCAGTGGTTCTGCTGCGTGCTTCACAAGCACAAGGACCTGAGTTCGATCCCCGGTAACAAAAAATTAAAAAATAGTGCTTGCTTCGGCAGCACATATACTAAAAAATTATCTGATTTTTCCCAAGGGATGGCAACATGTATGGAAATATGACAGAAATGAAAAGAGAGCAGGATCAAAGTTAAAAGAGATATAACTAATTAACTAAAGGGGATAAATGAATAAATTAATAGTTCCGTCGTTAGTTGACCTGCCGGGGGAAGGATACTGCTTAATCTTGGGTGGGTTAAATTCCAAAGGAAGTAGGTCACTCATCCACCCAAGACTGAAATTACTTGTCAAGCCAGTTTTAAGAACGCGTAGATTTGAAGTTTTGCCGATGACACCTTCCCCAATCAAAGAAGACAGGTGTTAAATGAAACGAAGTTGCATTATCTGTCAATCAATAAGACCTGGTTAGAATAACCCAGTAGAGCTTGCCTTGGTCTTGTGAATTAAAAGTTTTGTGACGCCAGTGAGATGAAGGAGGCGCGCAGATTGCAAATGTTGGAGAATGGTCTCGATGGAGGTGAGCCATGCTAATAAAATACATTAATTGTTTAAACGTGAAATTCAGGGAAACAGCAATACTGGAAATACGTGTCTCAGTGATGCTTTCTGTATGACTTTGTGCGGCTCTCTTTGTTACCACTCAGGTTACTAAGAACAGTCTGACTAGAAAGGAGAGATGAAAAGTTCAAGAAAGCGCGTAAAGCACGTAATTCACCTCCAATGAGATGGAGGTCTGGGGACCTTATTACCAGGGTGGAGCAGCCGTCTTGTTTTCGGAGTTTCTCAGCCGAAGCCCGGCTCTTGAGAGTCCCCGCAGACTGGCATGGCTGCCCACCCCAGAACGCTGGCCCAGGAGATGAGCAATGCTGGAGGCGGGAAAGGAGTTTTTGTCAGTGTGGCCACAATGGGAAGGACACGTAGAGGTTCGACATCTGTCCTTAAGGGGCGGACAGAAGCTTTGGGATTTTACGGGGAAAGGCAGGCAGAGGAGAGGGTGGGAGGTTTGTTAGCTGGGTAGGGGATCCTGGCCACGCCTTGGTCTGGTTAATCAGCATCTCCAGACTGGATCTGCAGGGAGGCTCTGGAGAAGGCTTGGGGGCCAATGTGGCCCCCGAGAGATGTTTGCTCCTGCTTGGGGGATGGCCTCATCAGGAGGGCCTGTGTCCTCATCGATCAGCTTTCCCTGGAATTCCAGACACCTGTAGGTGTAGGGCAGTGATTGGAGTCTTGTAGGTGCGGCTGCAGGGCTCACGGAGTGAGATGTAAAGGCTGGCAGTTGAGTGTCCCCTGCAGCCCCTGAAAATGCCTTATTCCATCTTGGCTCCTCAGTCTAGGAGGATGAGATAGGTTAGGTGATTTTATAACCCGCATATTACTCATTTTGAGACGGATGTTCCCTGAGTGGTTAAAGTGCCTATGCGCAGGGCCAAGCAGGGGCCTAACCCAGAGTTCTGAGGTAACACGGGAGGAGACAGATACACAGTGAGAGCAGAGATGTGAAGGTTTAACCCGCTTTCAGCCACACAGTGGGCATCCACAGGTCCAGTCTGTAGGTTCGTGTTGTGTTTCCGTATTCCAGGAACCAGTGCCCAGTGACAAAAGAACCCAACATCTGTCGGAACCGTCTCTCCATTCTTTCTGCCCTTTATTACTTGGCCTCATGTTTTGTACATTGTGGAAGGCTCCACCACTTGTATTAAATATTTAAGAATGAGGTGGAATTAAAAATTTCATACACTCTAAAGGTGTCATCCTTTTGGGGTTCCCTTCTCAAAAGATGGGGCATTGGAGCCCAAGCGTGCATACTGCCCTATGCTGTGGCTAATTATAGTATCCTAAAAACTGCATCATGTACACACTATGATTTGCTTTAGATAATCTTCATATTCAATTAGAGGACTCAAAACGTTTTCCTGAAATATGGAATCAGAGGAAGCGATATTTTCTTTAATTTTTTTTCTCTCTCACGGAGTTCAAATATACTAGAATTCACATTTATTTCTATCAGGAAATTAATTATGTGAAAGCGTGTGATATGGATTAAATGAGGGGCTTTAAAAAGTTCCTAAATGAAGGCAAGCTGTGCATGCTATGATTTCATATTTTATCTCTCCACCACGGTAATTGTGTCAGTTTATGGGCTCATTGTTTTGCGATATCTTGGGAGGAACTGGATATTTCCAGTTGTTTGTTTGATGTTTGGCATTGCTGAAGTGAGCAAGTATGTTACAAGGACTTACAGAGCATCTGACTTGGAAAGTGTAGAAAGTAAATCCACAAGCGGAAAATGTAAAGGGAAGAAGGTGTGCACAATGCCCTCACCTTTTCCCCACCCTGCACTTATTCTCTTGCTTACGGATCCTTTTCTCTGTTTGTATGAGATAGGATATAATTAATTAGAACTCCTCTGGTTGGTTTCTCTCATATTCCAGTGGTGCCACGAGGAAATGAAATCTGTGCTTGTTGGTTGGGATCCCCGCTACCATAATCCCTTCAGCCGTGCGGTTAACAGGATTTGCCTTGATTCACTGAAACACGGTGAGTTGGCTTCAGAGCCTATGATGAATAGGTCAGGTAAAAAAGCCAAAAACCAGACCAGACCAGAACCACAACAAGCCTTTAATGTAGGGGCGATCTGTGGGGCTGTCTCTGAAGAGAAGAGAGAGTGCAGCGGCGTGGCCAGGGTCAGGAGAGCTTTTTATGGCCAGGGTCAGGAGAGCTTTTTATGGGAGCTTGAGGAATATGGTGGTTAGGGATTGGAGGAGCTTGTGACATCACTAGTTGCTAGGAAGGCAGCAAGTACCAGGTTATTCCTTTGTGGGAGCCATGTTGGGAAGAAGAAGGTTCCCTTTTGGCGGGGGAAGCCATATTTTAAGTGGGAAGCAGGGTATTATGGGAAGGAGAAGGCTGCTGTTCTGTGTAGCAGCCATCTCAAGGCAAGGGAAATCTAAGAGAATTCATTGGCTTAAACTTTCAAAGGTAGCTGTGTCTCCCTCGTTTCTGGTGCCTCCTTATCTTCACGCACCAAGTCCATGGAGTAACTGCCCAAACATCCCAAGTTTTGAGGCTTAAAAAAAATAAAAAACTATTTCCTTCCTTGCTGTCTCCAGTTTCCAGCATCATACCCATCCTTGGAATTTTCATTCAAATTCTCCACAGCCTTTCATCCTTCCCCTCTCTTCTCCTTCACCGTACCTTTTTATTTCCTCCAAGCTTTCACTGAGGTGACTTGTATCTGTGCTTGAGGATATTTTCGAAATATATCCCTGTACCTGTTTGTTCGTGTGCTCCCCACACCAGTGAGCCAGAGCCATCCATTCTCTAAATGCTGATAATGATTCTAAAGCAAGGATGGAGAACAGAGAGAATGAGATCCTTTCTCTGGACTCCCGGAGCCCACTGTAGGTTACATGAGAACCTGAGACGAACCAGGGAATGCTAAAGGCAGGCTTTCCCAGGCAGCGAGGGGCTTTCCACGCTGGCTTTGAACATCCAAAGGCAAGGTGCCTCGACTTACTGAAGTCCTGAGATGGAGAGACGGAGGGTAAGCCTTCGGCGGGGATGGCGGACTTTCTGTCTAGTGCATCAGAGAGAACATACTTCAGGCTCGTCGACCAAAAGGTCTTTGTCACAGATGTTCCGCTCTGCCTCCTACTGGGAAGATGTCCATAGGTGACGCATAAACTGGTGGGTGTGACTACACTCCCCGAAAATGTGATTTTCCTCCCTGAAATTGGGATAAAATACGCATGTCACACAGTCTTTTGACTTTTTTTCCTCTTCATCACGACTCTTACAGAAGATAAAAGTTTTGCAGCCATTTGAAAAAGGAAAAAGAGGAGGAGAAGGAGGAGGATTAAGAGGAAGAGGAAGAGGAGGCCGGATTTGGATTTCGGGATATAGTTTACAAATTCTTTAGTTTCAAAGCAGAGGAGGAGAGGCCAGGGATTTAGCTCAGTGGCACCACACCTGCCTTGCACCGCAAGGTACTGAGTTTGATCTGTGGTACCAGGAAGAAAAAAAAAAAAAAGCAAGGGGGAAAAGGGAAGGCGGAAGAAGACGACAAGGGGTCAAGGGGGAGAAAGAGGAAGAGGAGGGGAAGGAGATAGCAATAAAGGTAGGTAAAAGTGAGACAGAATCATAATTTTTAAATTGTACTTTTAAGAAAAACCTCAGTTACTCTAGATTAGAATGGCCTTTTCAGCTAGGGAACTTCACTCAAAAAAAAAAAAAAAAATCCTGACAGTCTTGAGGACATAATAAGCCTGTCAGTGAGGATTCTGTGCTTTTCATCTTGAGAAGGGGCCATTATCTCTCCACCTGGGGGTGACCTATCCCCCTTTCTTCTGTAAAGTGGGCCTTTCACTTGTAGATGGGCCGACTTCCACCTATACATACAAATCTGAGATTCTTCACCTCTGTCCAGCCTGCTCCTCCTCAGACACTCTCTGAATGACCTCCAGACCCCTCTGCAAAGCTGAGAAGGCACCTGAACCGAGATTTACAAGAACGAAGGATGCAAAATGAAGACCAACCTTTGTTTCAGTCACCTAAACCCTTGCTTTCTGTGGCTTCACAAATTCCACAGATTTCCCCCTCTCCAGATACACTTGCATGTGCCAGCTCCAGGCTGCGAGACGTTCTCTTAGGGCCCGCACTCCACCCTCTCTGAATGCGTGTGGACCTGATTGCGGCAGAAGCTTCTTTATGCCTCTTCCTGACACATCTTGACGATTCTTTCTCTGTGGTGAAAGTCAGGTGAGTCAGTGATCTACCCTAAGGGTAGAGTGAGTTCAGCTTTCCCTTCTCCACTTTGGGGAACCTCAGCAGAGCCTGCTCAGTGACTGAAGAATAGAAGAGGAAGAGGAGAAAGGGGAAGAGGAGAAAGCAGTCCTGACTAGTCCAAGGCCGCCATGGGGAGTGTAAGACCTAAAGTCTCACTTCCACTCCACGGAGCGTGAACAGCCGAAAGGCCTCCACGATGCTGGGCCCTAACACCCAGCGAGGCTCCGGGAACACGACAGAGAACCGAGAAACCCAGGAAGGAACACACCAGCCTAGATGGTAAAAGACCTTTATTAGTCTGGCCAGACGGCACTCCCGGAGCCAGGTGGCTCAGAGAGGCAACTGCTCAGGGGCTGAGGTGCTTTTTATAAGGTTTTACTAAACAAAGAGTCACGGAATTCACAGAACAACACTGCAAACACATTGCTTATCTTATGCAGGAAATGTTCTAGGGTCACCTTTTGTCAAACCATTTGCCCCTGGGCGGGCTGTTAACCAAGGTAGCAATTAGCATATGAAGCACAGTCTGGCCTATTAGCATGGAGTCAGTTTAGCCTATTCAAGTTTTACAGGGAGGAGGAATGGACAGAATGGTGGACCCTTCTCTGCTGTTCACTAAGAGTGTGATTGGGTTTTTTCCTGGCACACTCAGGTATTTTTAAAGTCATTTTGGCTTTGAGCCACGACTCTTCCCGTGGGCCTACAGCTGCCCCGTAGGTGACTGAAACAAAGGTTGGTCTTCATTTTGCATCCTTTGTTGCTGTAAATCTTGGTTCAGGTGTCTTCTCAGCTTTGCAGAGGGGTCTGGTGGTCATTCAGTGAGTGAATGACGCCGGCTGGACAGAGGTGATGCGTTTTGGATTTGTACGATGATACCCACTTCAACTCTGAGGACACCAACAGCAGTGGGATGTGTGCAGCTGCACCCAGAAATCTCCAGCCCGTGTCCCAGACCTGTGGTCACCTGGGATCCGGGAAAGGCAGAGAGCCCCCCGCCGAGTGGGCTACCCCACCACAGACAGACGCGGCCCTCTCCTGCAAATGACACCATCCCTCAGCCAACAGGATTCCAGACCTGTGGCACTAGGACTGAGATGACCCTCAGCTGGACCCACCCCACCAGCAGGATTTCCTGTTCCCCAAGTTGGGGCACTTTGAAAAATGTTTAAGGAAGACTTGGTTACTTTTCTAAAACCCCGGTATGAATCTGCATTGAATTCACTGAATGGCAAGAAGACGTCTTACCAGAATCTCGGAGTTCCATTCAGTGAACTGTATAAAGGGCATCAAAAAATATTCTCCACTCAGACTAGAGTATGTGGATGATTAATTCCTTTGTTATATCAAATAGAAAACAAAGTTGCCAAACCAATACATATAATGACCACTATAGAGTTTCTTGATGTGTGTATATTATTTTTGTTTTGTTTTGTTTTTTAAACTGGGACACTACTGGGGGCTGAATTGTAGCCTCCCCAAAATTATGTTAAAATACCAATTTCCAGTCCGTCAGAATTTGTCTATATTTGGAAATAGCAGCTTTAAAAAGATGAAAATGAGTTAAAACGAGGTCATTAGGGTGGGCACAAACCATTATGACTGGTATCTCTCGGATAGGAAGCTGGGACACTGGCACATATTAGAGCGGGAAAGTCATTTAAACTTGAAGATAGCTGCTTGCAACTAAGGAGTGAGACCTTGATGTTGGGATATTCCGCCTTGATCTTGGGCTTCTAGTGCCCCAAACTGCAAGGAAATAATAAATAAATAAATAAATAAACGGCCTTTATGAAAATGCTGGGTCCTGGGATATGCAGATGGTTCAGCTTTCACATCTGAATGATTTCTTCTTCTCATGAAGACCCCAGCCATGCTGGAGTACCGCACACCCTGATGACTTCCTTTTATCTCTGTGGCCTCTAAAAGGAAGCTGTCTTCAAATGGTCATGTGTGAAGCACTAGGAGTTGAGATGTCTACCTGTGCAAAGAGCTGGGTGCCTTTGAGCCTGTGGTTTGTCATCAGATAAGGCAGCGAGGAGCAGGCCTCAATTAGGGGCATCACAGTGATGTTTTCAGGTGTAAGTATCACTAAGGTATGGCCCGCTGGCTGGTCAGCAAAGGCCTCAAGTGTATACCTCACTTAGTGAGTTCTAGAGGTCCAGGGTTTCATCCTTAGCCTCAAAGGTTCAGAAATTGGATTCCGTCAACACCCACCGGGGAGCAGGGTTAGTATAGTTTTGACAGTGGTCCGGTCCGTATAGTCCTTTGGGTGTCTGTCTTCTCATCTGGATCCTCTGTAAGGTGCCTTTGGACTTTCTGATGATCCAAACAGTCATATTTTGGTTCTGATCCACAATGGAGGGAGTGTGCACATCCCAGTACTTTTACCTCTCCCATTACCCCTCTCCTTTTACCAGGAGGATGCTATGTCAGCAAGTTAAATGAGTTTTTATTTTTGTTACTTGGCTGACGGTCACGAGCTTGTTAGGGAGACAAAAAGCCCAAATGACTGAAATCCCTCCTAAAAGCCATTTAGCACAATGGATGAATTCTGTGCTATCTGACTGCCAGATGCTGGAGAACCTCAACAAATAGGGTACCCCTCCCTCCCTCCCTCCCACCCTCAAATGCAAGGTAACAAAACCTTGCATACAAACAGGCTGTCTATAGTCTTCTTTGAAATCATTTGTAGTCTTCGTCCTTTTGGATATCCATAATGAATGGAAGTTACGTTCCTAGTAAATCTGCAAAATGTGTTTCAAGAATAATACATATGGAAGTGGGAAATAATTACACAGCATTTGTTGCATTTAGATATTCTGGTACGCTGTGGAAAAAAAAGCTGGTGACAGTTTGCACATTGACGAAAGCATACGTAACTACTGTCCTTCACCCACCCAAGCTGGGTGTGTTGAGCACACCTGTAGTCCCAGCTGACACAGGAGGATCAAGAGTTCAAGCCTGCCCTGGGTAGCTTAGCAAGATCCTGACTCAAAAAATAAAAAAGTGCTGGGGATGTAGCTTCACACAAGGCTTGCAGTGCTATAGTTTGAACATACGTGTCCCTCCAGAATTCAAGTACTGGAAGCTCACACCCTACGTGGTGATACTCAGAGGTGAGACCTAAGGAGATGAATAGGTCTCAGAGTATCCACTCCCATGCAAAGGCTAGTGTCATTGTAAAAGGGTGGGCGGGAACTGCTACAACTCCTTTTCTCCGTGCCTTTCTCCATGTGAGCCGCGGCAGGAAGAGTATCACACTGAAAGCAGATGGCAGCCCTCGGTAGATATTGGATCTGCCAGTGCCTTGATCTTGGCTTCTCCGGCTTCCAGAACTAGGAGAAATACATTCCTGCTGATTGTTGGATCTCACTCATTTACCATGTGATAGCACAGACTGAAACCCCCAAGCATGCCTCCAAACCGTCCCCTTTCAGTGGAGAAGGAGTGATGGAGTGACCGTCCACGTCTGGCCACTTTCCTGCTCGTGGTTGCTTGAGGACAAGAGTGCAAGGAGACTGGAACTTGACAAGTGGAGAAAGCACGTTGTGACCATCTGAAGGGTGAGCTGGAAGGAAGCGTGCTGCGCTAGGACATCTGCCACAGCCTCTGTGCTTGCTGGAGATGGGAGTCTGTCCGGCAGCACCTGCATCCAGACGGCCAGTCAGTCTCCTTAGTTTTCCTCTGGCCAAGCTCAGGGGTTTGAGTTCCCTTGAGTTGGAGAGCTCCCATCTCGATTAAGTTCTGTGGCCACTGTAGTACCAAAATACGAGTGTGCTCTGGGAGAATGCTGGGTGTGTGCCTCAGATGCACATGACCCCTGTGTATGTGGGATAGCGGTCGAATCCAAGGCCTTTTCCTGGAGAACATCTGGCCTTTGGGGATTTCTGGGGCTTGGCACCTGAATGTCCCCAGGTCGTATCATATCAGAAGTTTGTCTCACGGTGCTGGCGTCTGCTTGGTGTTCCGTGAGGGCCACCTTGCTGTCTCCTAAGGTGGTGCTCAACGTAACATGGCCAGATGAAGCCGGCAGGCCCCAGAGAGCTTACTTTTTTTTTTTTTTTTTTTCTTGAGACAGGTTCTCACTATGTAGTTGAGACTGACCTGAAACTCACTATGTAGCCCAGGCCGGTCTCAAACTCACAGCAGTCTTCCTGCCTGAGCCTTGTGAGTGCTTTAAGAGACCCACTGGTAATGTTAATCCACAAATGAGGCAATCCATTAATCCCACCTTCGGTTACCATTAACATGTTATTGAAGACTAAGTGTCCATATGTTTAAAGTTGGAAGGACACATTCCAACCAGAGCAGAGGGTCAGCTTGGATTTCCTTTGTTTGGACACCGTCTATTGAGGCTTTATTACGATTGCTATTTCCTAATCCATTTGGTTTCACCGTGCCATTTCAGAGATGGATAGCACAGTTGCATTCTGATGCCATGTGTTTCACCTTCAAGAGATGGTACTGTTATCAGTGGATCTTTTGAATTCCATATTGGAAAGCAGCCGGGAACAATAAAAATCACCCCTAAATGAAGGCATCGAGATGCGTTCTGCCAAAATTATAATGCCTTAAAAGAACTGAAAGGAAAAAGTCCTCCCTGGGAGCCTCCCGGCCCTACCAACACTTTGGTTTTAGTGCTGCAAGATTATTTTGGACCTCTTCACTTCCAGAACTATAAGATGATAAATCTGGTTTAAGTCCCAAATTTGTGGTGCAGCAGTAATGGGAAGCCAACACAGTGTCCATTTATTTTCCATTCTTTTCTGTATTTTTTGCAAAAAGATTTATGGAGATTTTTTAAAACCCCAGACACTGTCATCTTGCTTTTGTCTTAAGATAACATTTTCTAAGTTATGATTTATTTAAACCCGAGGGCACAGGACTCAGTTGACTGTGAATTATTAAATATATTTTCCTCCCCAAAACTATGTTTGTAAGCAGTATTTTATGGGGCAAAGCATGAGATTTATGATGCTGGCTCTTAAACAAAATGTATTTTAATAGGAAAATGTTTTGGGTTTGTTTATTGTTTATATCAAGGAAAAAGATGTGATATTTTACCTCCTTTTACTAACATGCTTGTGAGGGTTATTGAAATCATTTCGGGTGTCTTCACTCTAACACATTTGTGCTTTTCCAGAAATCGTTGGATATTAAAGCTAGGACTTAGTGCAAACCATCTGTAAGTGAGAAGAAATGAAGTGTTATTTTGCTTTAGTCTTTGGAGATTGTGATATATGATCCAGAGATTTGAAACTCTATTAAGAGAGAAACACGAAGACTTGTAGAAGATGCCTGTTTGTTTTGTTTGGTTTTGTTTTGATAGTGTCTATGATACAGTAGTAGGAAGAGCCCACAAAGGAGGCTGAGAAAGTGTTGCAGAAACCTAGGAAATCGGGAAGTTATAAAACCCAGGCTTGTGGAGGTGTGAGTTCATCGTTGGCTGGCACCAAGGCAGGGTGGCATGGAAGAGGGGTATTGCAGAGGAGAAACGGTCCATGGCAGGCAGAAGGCAGGAAGGCAGCTAAGCCTCGAAGTAGCAAGGAAGGAAGGAGCAAGCGGCCGCTGCATTGGAGTGAGTGTAGATACTCAGTTGTTGATGCCACAGGTAGACTCGCATGATACAGTGATATAATTAAATGTGTGAGCGAAACTGACTGACACAGATTTGAAGTGGTCTTTTCCAATATCTTCATAACCTTTTTTATTCAGGTCTTTTGTGCGAGAGGAATTTTTTAAAAATCCCAGCTGCACACCATCTTACGTGCCATCATCGGAGAGATACTGTGTTTACCCACTTTCTCAAATCTCTGGTGCCCTCCAGAATTTTCAGGAAAGAAAGACCTGCTTTCCTTGACCTTCATTTGTGACTTTCATTCATGGTGTATGGTTGACAAGGACACACAACTCATAGAAACAATCACCTGGGACTTGAAGCTTTTATGCAGCACTTTTTAACTTTTCTGGTTGTGATCAAAATCGCATCTGTGCAGTTTATATTATAAGATCATATTGAGGCTGCTGAGTTTAGACTCTAAAATCGGTGCTGGCCATCAGAGTAATAGTTGGAGACTCCATAATTTGTAGTAGAGCATCCAAACTATTCTCACATCAGACATCTTTCTCTCTGTCTTTTACTGCATATTCTCTTGCAGAGCTCTCTAGATAATATGATTAAGCTCATTTCCATCAGGTGGGGGAGTATTTATGCAAATACATCTTATTACCATGGGGATTGTAGAAAAACCAGGAATGATTCAGAGCTAAAATTACCTGGCCACTGTACCAAAGATGGCTGTTTTCACTACCAAAACACACAACCTTTTTCTGTCATAGGTTTAGGACCACATCAGCGGCCGTAACGCAGTATAAGGGACAACTGGCTACCGTCTTTCCTTTCTTCATACCTTACCATTGTCTCTATGCAGGAAATGAACTAACCCTTTCCACTGAGCCTTAAATTCCTGCTTCCAGCTCCAACCTCTGTCCTGACCACAAGCTGGACTTTGCCTGCCCATACTAGGGCACGATGGCTCCATCCTCCCCTAGCACGGGTCATGACCCTTGCTCCCCATGTGGTTAGTGGGGATTTAGCAGGCCCAGGGCATGCCTGGGAAAAGACTCACTGCAACGTGGATAAGCACTAGGGTAGGTCTGATTCTCTAATGTAGTCTTGTGGCAGTCTGATGTGATATTTGAAATCCAGTGGATGTCTGAAGGATCCACATTCATGAATTAGCACAGCTGAGCCTTGGATACCAGTGGAAATCCTATCATTTTAAACAGGCGCTTAAGTCCTACCAAAGACTGTAATTGTGGAGATGGTT
Source organism: Fukomys damarensis (assembly GCF_012274545.1). NCBI lineage: Eukaryota > Metazoa > Chordata > Mammalia > Rodentia > Bathyergidae > Fukomys > Fukomys damarensis. Next base: position 4,493,353 of record NW_022900951.1, read on the forward strand.
TTCCTGAAACTTGGACCTGTTTACAGGAACAAATACAAGACATGTTCAGTTTTGAAGGTAATAGATTTACATTTGCCCCTCAGGTTCCTTGCTTAATTTTGTGTCAGCATCCACAGGAACATAGTCGTATGTTATGGAAATTTATTTTTCCCGCTAAGTGTATTGATACATTTTAGGTATATGATTCAGTTACATTCATCATTGGGACCTTGTACCTTTACGTGACGTATCATGGTTCTTATTTTTTTCCAGGTAAGAAGGGAAAAGGTAAGATGGGAAAAGAAAAAAATCATATGAAAAAAAGGAAAACAAAATGGAAACCGGCTACATTTTTAAGTACCCAGGTGCCTAAATAACATGTGACCATTAACCAAATATACTGGAAACAAAAACTCCTAAAAGCAAATACTTTATTCATTTGTTGAGGATAGGTTAATTGCTCTGATCGGTTAATTGCTTGATCGGTCTGATTCAGTCAGCACAGAAGTGATTAGTGAAAGGCAGCCACTTGTAGAAACTTAAATTGGTGAGTACAAGATAAAAATTTTTTTGGGGAGGGGGGTTTGAGACAGGGTCTCACTATGTAGTTGAGACTGACCTGGAACTCGCTATGTAGCCCAGGCTGGTCTCGAACTCACAGCGATCCTCCTGCATCTAGCTTTGACCGGTGGTTTTACACTTTATTTTCATCTCCGCTGCCCATGAAAATTATATGTAATTCTGTGATGTATTCGTGCGACAGCTGAGAAAGTGCCACTGGGCAGCGTTGCCTTGCCTAAGGCTGCTGCATCAGTACGTGGTAGATCTGGGATCGTCACCAACTCCCCTGGCTCACAGTGCGGTGCTGTTCCATTTCTTTTCGGTTACCAGAATCTATAGATGACCTTCAGGGAGGTTGGAAACACCCAGGAACTATGTGTGCATGACCCTCTCTACATTTTGCTCAGGGAAAGCGCCTTGATATTTCAAGCTTCTCAAAAGGTGTTATGATCTATACAAATCATCAGAGAGAGAGAGAGAGAGAGAGAGAGAGGAAATAGAAACTGTAGAGCCTGTGACCATTTTTTATCTGTTTAAAAATATTCTTACCTCTCTCAGAGAAAATACCTCCAGAAAAGCTTTTTTTTTTCTCATACAAGTTCCACATTCATTTTTTTTATATTGGTGGTGACGACAGCGGTAATTAAAGGTAATGTAGTTGACTGACCTGGAACTCGCTATGTAGCCCAGGCTGGTCTCGAACTCACAGCGATCCTCCTGCATCTAGCTTTGACCGGTGGTTTTACACTTTATTTTCATCTCCGCTGCCCATGAAAATTATATGTAATTCTGTGATGTATTCGTGCGACAGCTGAGAAAGTGCCACTGGGCAGCGTTGCCTTGCCTAAGGCTGCTGCATCAGTACGTGGTAGATCTGGGATCGTCACCAACTCCCCTGGCTCACAGTGCGGTGCTGTTCCAATCTAGCTTTGACCGGTGGTTTTACACTTTATTTTCATCTCCGCTGCCCATGAAAATTATATGTAATTCTGTGATGTATTCGTGCGACAGCTGAGAAAGTGCCACTGGGCAGCGTTGCCTTGCCTAAGGCTGCTGCATCAGTACGTGGTAGATCTGGGATCGTCACCAACTCCCCTGGCTCACAGTGCGGTGCTGTTCCATTTCTTTTCGGTTACCAGAATCTATAGATGACCTTCAGGGAGGTTGGAAACACCCAGGAACTATGTGTGCATGACCCTCTCTACATTTTGCTCAGGGAAAGCGCCTTGATATTTCAAGCTTCTCAAAAGGTGTTATGATCTATACAAATCATCAGAGAGAGAGAGAGAGAGAGAGAGAGAGGAAATAGAAACTGTAGAGCCTGTGACCATTTTTTATCTGTTTAAAAATATTCTTACCTCTCTCAGAGAAAATACCTCCAGAAAAGCTTTTTTTTTTCTCATACAAGTTCCACATTCATTTTTTTTATATTGGTGGTGACGACAGCGGTAATTAAAGGTGGCAGCAGGTCTTTAGTTATATGCAAATTTAATGGACAAATTGTGTGGCGTTAGACAGCAGTCTGCCCCGAGGAAAATCACTGGTAATGTTTCTGGTCCTCTAAACTCGAGTCTCCCTGTGGCAAAGGGCAGCGGTGAGCTTCTGCGGCAGACTGGGAGATGTCCTTGCTGTCTGGTAGGAATGCCACCGTCCTCCTGCCACTGAGAATGGCAGGGCCTTAGGGGAACTGTCCATTCGGAGTAATCCTGTGCCCAGTGTGGCCCCTGGTGTTGGGAAGCGCAGAGTCACACGGCCCTGTGAAGTGGCTCTGTGTGAGGAAAAAGGGAAAACAATCAGGACAGAGTCTGGGGGTGGGCGAGCTCAGAAATAAGAGGCTATACACGCTGCCCACGTCAGAGACAGCAGCTGGTCTGTAGGCAGATGTCAAGGACCTGAGGAACCAGTGACCGGGTGGCTCTCAGGCTGCCTGTGGAGGTGGGATGCCGTCTCTCAGTAGCCAGCCTTGAGTATGTTAACTCCAAGGAGAAGACTGCAGCATCTCCAAACAGAACGGGGAGTACAGGGCTCCCCCTGGTGCTCCCAGCCACCCACAGGGGCCCTTGTGTCTCCTGTCCTCGCCACTCTGCATTCGGTAGGATTAGGGCTGCAGGCCTCCAGAGGCAGCACAGACCTGCCGGGAGATGGGAAGAAAGAACTCACCGTCTCCATCTTCTTCCTGAGCAGATGGGGACGCTGGCACAGAGCGATGGTGGGCGAAAGGGGCGTGCTTCGCACGTGACCGGCGGTGACCCGAGTGAGCGGAGCCAGCACTCCCAGCTTTCACAGGGACCGGACTCAGGATTCCTCAGGGATGAAGACTTGTGCCCTTTCCTCAGTTAGCCGAGGATAGAGTAGCTGGGCAGGGGACCTAGCAGAGTGCGGAAGGAGTGAGGTACCCGTGGTTTCTGCTGCACTGAGTTCTCCCTGAAAGGAGGAGCCCCAGGTGTTCTGGAATCGAGAAGACCCCGGAGGAGCCCAGAAGTGGAGACCCGTGGTGCAGTGTGGAGGACTCGTGCCATGCCGCCCGCGTTGCCCTTCCGGGCTGGTCTCGGAGAAGCGTGGTCAAGAGGCGGGTCGGTCGTCTGGGGTGGCTCTGGCTTCCGAGGGACATTTTGTGCAGAAGTGCATCGTGCCCGGGGGTGACTCGCATCCCAGTGCTGGAGGTAGACGCATAAATCCAGAGGTTCTAATCGGACACAGGATAGCGAGCACGTGCCCCTGTTCCTCATATTCTGTAGTCAGGGCTGCACTGCAGTTCAGCTTTTCTTTCTCCACTCTGTTTTGCCTGCTGTTGCCTCTTTCCCCCTCCTCCTCCTCTTCCTCCTTTTTCTTCATATTTATGGATTCATAATAAATGCTTCTTCCTCAGGCAGGGATTTAGCTCAGTGGCGCCACGCCTGCCTCCCAAGCACAAGGTCCTGACTTCATTCCCCAGTACTGAGAAAAAAAAAAAAATGTTTCTTCCTGGATGTATCTCACTATGAGCTTGCAGAGAACCTCGTCCTCACTACGTTAGACCTCTAAATAATTTTAAAAATACTTTGAATTTTGCTGATTTTTGTTTCCTGAACTTTCTTAGCCCCTCTCCAATTTCAGAGTTGTACTATATGAGAACAGGCTACACTAGATTTATCTACACTGCACTAGATAAGGATGGATTGGTTCTTAGAGTTATTTCATTTGTAATACACAAAGTGTGTGGGCATTTAATCAGGAACGTAGAAATGGGTGGATTCTTGTTGAAAGCAAGATAGGATCTGTATAAGAACCAAGGTGGATCAAATTCCCAGTGATGAATGTCATTATGCTGTATGCCTAAAATATACCAATACTCTTAATGAATTTACAAAGGAGGGTTTGTGTTATCTGTTTGTGACTGGTAAATGCTGACCTTCCACGGACATTTTTTATAAAGTGACGACATTTTCTTAAGAAGGAGCTAAGGATTTATTTTTGTGCATTTTGTTACTTGAATCTTCAGTGTGAAATCGCCTAGGAGACTTTTCCTGTGTCCAATCCCTTGCCAATCCACTTTGCTGAAAAATCTGAAAATTAAACTGGTGGGAAGCTTTGCGCCGAAGTGAGTAACTAGCTTCTTCCTGTAGGCGGCAGCATCCTACCATAAAAGACCAATCTTATGCTTCTTGATTTAATATTTCAAAAATAAATTTGCCATAGTGTGGCAGCAGATTTGCTCGTGTGTGATAATATTTACCAGCTACTGATCTTGTTCCTTTATTTTTGGAAAGAAAATGTTCAGTCCAGAACATTAGATTATGCTCTTCGGTATTTTTTTTAAGGACACTCAGGTGGTAAAAGCATGCCTTAGATTTCTAAAGCTCATGCTTCTGTTATTATGATTTGGCTTTAGAGAAGCAAGAAGCCAACGGCTTTGTGGGTAAAGACCCTGTGAGTGGTGCTCCCCGGCTTGGCCCTGACTGCTCCCTGCGTCTGACCAAAGGGCAGAGCAGGCCTTCCGATAGGCTGGGGGCTTCTCTTCTTAGTCAGCGGGCAGGGAATAGGTTCTGCAAATGTGTCCTTCTGCAGCACCTCCAGCCTTCAGGAACTGGGTCCTACCCCCGCCCCCGTACCTCGAATCTATCTCCTCGGAGAACCCGTGGTTGCAACGGTGTCACCAACCTGCATTTCCTCCTCCGGCAGGAAACAAGGCCTTCCGTACAAAAGCCTGGCTTTGCCTACCCAGCCGGTGTACAGAAGGGATGCGTCCGGAAAAGTCAGAGATTCCAGGAACTTGTGGACGCGTTCATTCCGTCTGTTCTCTTTTCAGCTTTTTCTCCCTCCATGCAAAGATGTGTAGCGGACACTGTCAACGAAAGCAGCCTGAGGCCCTGGCGTCTGACCCTGGGTGCTGCCTCTGACATGGCCGTTGTCCGTGTGCCGACCCAGTCCTTCATGGGAGTCCCTCGGTCTTCATTGCAGTTCCTTTCCTCAACGCCTAGGCCCCAGACTGGGTCGCTTGGCCTTCCTTGGAAGTCTCGACAGAGGTAACCTCACTCAGGATAGGTCACACACTTCCTTTGAGTGTGAGATCCATGTCTGTGGCTGACGTGTTTGCTGAGCTCTCCTTTGCAGTTTTTTGCAGATACAGACACTGACTTTACAGCGTGGCCACCTGTGCATGTTAAGACCAAGGTTTTGGTGTGTGAGTGTGTGTGTGTGTGTGTGTGTGTGTGCTCACTATGCCTGGCCTCAAATTCCCAATCCTCATACTTTGACCTCCCAAGTGGTGGGATGACACACCTCCCCCAACTAGGACCACAGTTTTTGTTTTGTTTGTTTGTTTGTTTGTTTTTTGTGTGGTTTTTTTTGTTGTTGTTTTGGGGGTTTTTTTGGTGCTGGGGATTGAACTCGGGTCCTTGAGCTTGCGAGGCAGGCCACTGAACCGCTGAGCTTGTTTTGTTTTTTTTGAGACAGAGTCGCACTATATAATTGAGATTGACGTGGAACTCACTGTGTAGCCCAGGCTGGCCTCGAACTCACAGCAATCCTCCTGCCTCAGCCTCCCGAGTGCTGCGATTACAGGCGTGCACCACCACGCCTGGCTTAGGACCACAGTTGTTAAAGAGTGCTTTTGTCGCTTGCTTCCTTTTCAGAGGTTTAAGTGCTTTCTTCCAATTGTTACAGAGGTATATCTTTTCAGGGAATTCTACCTACAATAATTTAAACATGAATTTTTTAAAAAAATACAATTTTACAAATACAGTTGTTACAAGAAATAATACCGGAGATGAAATATGAAATATTATATCTTCCAACCTGGTAACTGTATGATATGCTGAGTTCTTGTTTTCTAAAAATTGAAGAATGAGTCCTAGGAACAACAGAGGTTAAGAACAGGGAGCCATTGGGCCAGGGATTTACCTCAGTGGTTCCGCCGCCTGCCTTGTAAGCTCAGGGACCTGAGTTCCATCCCTGGAACCAAAAAGAAAAAAAAAGAGTAGGAAGCTGTTTATGGATGGGAAAGCTCCTGAGGGGTAGGAGGGGACCTGAGTGGGTAGCCCGAGGACTCCACTTTCCAGAGGGAGTTTTATAGGGTGAAACCCACGTGAGTACAACGTGGGCCACAGCCATGACAATCCCAAAAGGTTACAAGTGTCGTCACTTAGGTAGTGGTGGTCCAGTTGGGAAACAAGTCTCATAAAAGTAGGAAAGGAAAGAACAAAGATTCTCCTAGGAAGTGGTGGGTCCATAGGTCTCTGGTCACCCACCGGGGTGGCTGACATCCGTCTAGACTTCGGTAGGCCCGGCGTCTGTTCTCTGAGGAAGTGCGGAGGTCTGGTCATTTGCCTTTACCTTGAGGCCTGGTTTTCAGCAGATGTGTCTCCGGCGCGGGTGTGGTGTGTTTCATGTTTGTCCTGACTCTCGAGTATCCAGCCCTATCTGACTGCCAGTCATATTTCTACCTAGCTCACCGATCTACAATACAATCACGTATCACTTAACTCAGGGCAGATTCATTCTGAGAGTTGTATCATTAGCAGTTCCGTCATTGTGTGAGCCTCACAGGGTGCCCTTGCACCAACTAAGACAGCTACGGCATGAGTAGGTGATATCATCTAACGGGACAACCGTCACCTGTGCAGACATGGGGCGAATGCCTGCAACGATGTGCTGAGAATCACAAAGCCCAGCTCGGTGATACACTTCTCTAGCTCAGTGAGTGCATATCCAAACATCTAGGTGTGCATGGCCCATAATATGCAGAGAGTTCTGTGAGGTCTAGAGGGCTTAGTGTAAGATTCTGGGTCTTACTGTTAAGAAGGACTCTGTGTCCAACAAATTTGTGCTTGAAATCTTTTCTGCTTGGTTGTAAGTTGATATCAGAGCTCTTATGAGAGCACTGCACGAAGATTTCTTACTTTCTTCTTATTTTCTTATTTTCACCAGTAGATGTTTTCAGTGTTCATAGGATATCTTCTGAGTTATAAATACAAACATGCAGCATCCACACCAGTGATATCGTGGTGGTGCACATCTGTAATCCTAGCACTTGGGAGGCTGAGGCAGGAGGATCTGAGTGAGAGTTAGACGAGCCTGGGCTACATAGGGAGGCCCTGCTTCAAAAAACAAAAACAGTGGTATCAGACATTTTGAATGCACAGAATTTAGGAAGGACCCGCACACCCTCCTTTATAACACAAAAGAAGGAAGTGTTCTTTATTACCTTTTCTTGACCACATCCTCAGGGAACTCCAAAATGGCTTTCACTGACCTGGAGATGGGAGAGAAAACAAACAAACAAACAAACAAAAAATAGCTGTGTATGGGGCTTCGATTCAGAAACTGGTAGGCAGCCTGGTTTCAAAGGTAGAAAAGAAATGAAGTCTTCCTACGTAAGATGCCGCTGTAGACTTGGTGCTCGTGTTCTCCCTCTAATTCACCTGTTGAGACCTAACCGCGCATATGATGGATGGTACATTAGGGGTGATAGGTCAGGGTGGCTGAATATTCATGAATGGTATTAATGTCCCTATAAAAGAGACCCCAGGGAGCTCCCTGCCCCTTCCACTGTGTGAAGACACAGTGAGAATGCACTGTCCGTGAAACAAGAGGTAACAATCAGCCACGCCTTGATCTTGGACTCACATCCTTTAGAACTGTGAGAAAGTGAAGTCTTGTTGATAAGCCACCTATACTGTGATATTTTGTTATAGCAGCCAGGAAGGACTAAGATAGGCACTTACATAATTGTTTTTTTTTTTTTTAATTTGGCACAGGAGATGGGAAAAAGGCCACATAGTAAGGAAACCCACAAGTTGAGAGATTGTATATAATATTGCAGGAATTCACTTCTCCAAGCCTGGTGTTATGGTTTAGACCTAAAATGTACCCCCAAGTCTTCTGTGCTCATAGGGGTGAAGCTTTTGTAAAAACACTGGGTCATGGGAATGCTGAACTCAACAGTGGATTAATGCATTGATGAATCGAGCTGCATGTGGAGCTGGTTGGAGGTTGATCACTGGGGTATGATCTGGAAGGGTGAGTTCTTGTCCTCGGCTCCTCCCTTCTCTCTCCACTTCCTGGCTGCCATGAGGCAAGCAGCTGTTCTCCGCCAGCCAGTCCCTTCCACCATGTGTTTCTGCCTGAGAGCCAGCCGACTTTAATCATGAACCCACTGCAAACTGCGAGCCTAATAGAGCTCTCTATTTTCAAGTAGTGAGTGTCAGGAATTTGGACCCAGCGATTGGAAAGTGACTAATACGTGTGGTCAGTGGGCCTCTGAGGTGCATGGAGATGAGATTTTCATATGTCTCCCATTGCTCTCTAGATTGTATGCACAAGGGACCCGTTGGCTCCCCCTTTCCCTTATCCCAGGAAGGACTGTATGCAAGCCCATCTCTCCTTGATAGGAGGGGCTATAACTACTGGAGTCAGCACTTAGTCACTGTATCAAATGGCCAGAAATAATCAATCTGCGGAGAAAATATCCGACTCACAGTTTTGCAGGTTCCAGTCCTTGCTTGGGTGGACACATGCAATTTGGGCATCTCATAGTGAGATGACATCCTTGTCACGATAGGAGTGTGTGTAGCAGCTCAGACCTGTTCACCGGATGGTCAGCACGCCCAAAAGAAGGAAGAAGAGGGGGCTGTGGTCCTACTGTCACTTTCCAGGACACGCCCCCTCCCCAGTGACTGGAAGACCTCCTGGTGGGTTCAGACATTTAAAATTTTCACCATCTCCCAGTGGAAACAAGTTGGGAGCAAACCTTTAACACATAGGCCTTCGGAGAATATTGAAGAAGAGCTACCACGTGGGCTCCATGAGTCCCAAAATACCCAGCAGCTACAAGTGCCTTGTTTCCAGTTCTAGCTATGAGGCAGCCAAGAACTATACATGTCCCTTCATTGGTTTCGTGCTTGTCTTCCAACAGCGGGGAGAAGACAGGAGACGAGGTGTAGCATAGACCCACGTGAGACTGGGTACAGCCACCCTGGCCTCTCCACACCTGTCTGTAGGATGATGACCGGATGGGTAATGACTTCAACTCTCTACTTCCTCCAGTGAAACCCATTCCTTACCCTGTGCCTTGTCACCATTGGATTTCTTGTACATGTTGTTGCATCACAGAGAGCGACCATGAATTTACCCAACATGCCTCAGCTACCTGAGTTAGAACTGGAACAAGTGTAAAGGCAGAAACTCTTGTGTCCAAGCACAGCCCATTGAATCAGAATGGAGCCTTCAGGTTACATCACATTCCAGGTGATTTCTACACACACTTGACTTTGAGAACTATTGGGCCAAGTCATTGTTTGTCAGAACTTAAGAGTTTATCTGATGAACTGAAAGGCTTATAAAAGCACAAGGTTGTTTCCAGCTCTCAGTTTCTGATTCAGTTCACTGTGAATGGAGCTCGATAATTTGCATTTCTGCTAAGTTTCAGGATAATGGTTTTGTTGCTTTTCTGGAGATTAGACTTAGAGGACCACTAGAGTAAGTCTTAGGGTCTTAGAGGAAAATGATGTTAACTGCTATCATTTGAATCTTGAATGTCCCCCAAGGGCCCATATGCTAAAGGTTTGGTTGCCAGTCTGTGGCACTAGTGGAACCTTTAAAAGGTGGGAGGAAGTGAGGTCATTAGAGGTGTGTCCTTGAAGGCAATATTGGGACCCAGCCCCACCTCTTCCTGTCCATTTGTTTTCTGGCTGCCATGACATGAGAAGCTTCCTCCACCATGTTCTTCCACGGTACACAGGCCCAAGGACAACAGGACCAACCAGTGTTGAAGTGAAAGCTCTGAATCTTTGAGCTAAAGGGAGCCATTTGTCTTCTTAAGTTGATATACCTTGGGTATTTGTCATAGCGGTGCGAAGCTATGTGAGAAATAGTGGCCAAGAAGCTACAAGAAATTCTGAATTCCTAAAATAAGAGAAGAAGGAACAAGTGCCTAAGAAATGCACTTCAATATCTTTACTGGCATATCTGGAAAATAGTGGGAAAGAGCAAAGAAAGGGGAGAGTGAAAGAATGACATGGATAACATATTTTGGGATCATGTGACACTCTGATAGTTTAATTGATGGCTTATTCAGTAGATTTCCAGATATTTCCATACCCTGGAAATGTGTAAATATTGCAATACGATGAGTTGAAGGCACAACTTACTTATCAGGACACAGCTTAGTTCTCCTTCAACAAATAAAGATCTTAGGGTAAAAATAAATATTGGAGTCATCCAACCCATTTGTGTAATGCCCTTCCCATGTGTTCTTAAACCTTGGGATACATAACTTTGAGACACACTGACAACGATGTAGGAAAAATGATTTGACAAGTCATTTGCTATGTATGTTCTTACGTTGTGGTCAGCGTCATTCAGGGACAGGATATTTGCCCAGTATATGAACAGATGGGTAACAGTGGACATTATGTAGTGCCTAATAATAGAAGGCTCGAGGGAGGAAAAGCACAACTCTTTTCTTTCTGTAGCTCGATTGACATGTAGTTCATACGCGATACAGTTCACCAGTATAGAGTGTACCGTCCTTTGGTTCTTCACGCCTCCTCACAGATATATGCACCCACTGCTGCAGTCAATGTTAGAACACTTTCTTCATTTTAAAAGGAAAGTCCTCTCACGTCCTTCACCTGTTACCCTTCGTGAGCCCAACCTCCTACCAGCCACAGGCAAACTCTAATCTACTTTTCATTTCTACTGAATTCCTCATTGAAGATGTTGCATGTGAATATAATTGCAGAATCTATGGTTGGCTTTTTATTTTTGTGTTTGTGTTCTATTTGTTTTTGGTGCAGGGGATGGGTCTCGGGTCCTTGTACACGGTGAATATGTGCTAGACTGTTGAGCTCCGCCTGCAGCCCACCATGTGACCTTCTAGTGCCCTAGTTCTTTCTTTTGGCTAGGAAAACTGTTAATAATGATACGACAGCGTCATCAGATTGCGAAACACCTAGCAGTTCAGTATGCACACTCCTGCGTGTGTATATGAGTAGCTCATGGATGTGTGGTCTTGGGTACTTGCTGGGTCTTCTTTGGCACTGTTTCCCTGCTGTGCTTCCTGGTTTCCATAAGCGAAGGAGTCTTGCTCCACCACAGGCTTCCACTGTGATGTTCTCTCCTTAGAGGTGGCTGACCATGGACCGAATCCCTTGAACTATGAGCCATATCAAAACTCTTCCCTATTAAATTGTGAATACCCTCGTGATGGGAAAGTTGACTATTCTGGTTTATCCATGTTACAGCAGGCATTAGTAGTTCATTCCCTTTTATGATTGAAAAATATCAATTGTAAAGCTGGGCGTGGTGGCGCACACCTGTAATCCCAGCACTCGGGAGGCTGAGGCAGGAAGATGGCTGTGAGTTCGAAACCAGCCTGGGCTACATAGTGAGTTATGGGTCACACTCAACTACATGGTGAGACCCTGTCTCAAAAAAAATATATATATATCAATTGTCTGCTAGCTCTATGGACATGTGGATCATTCTAGCTATAGGCTCATATAAAGTACTCCTTCTGGTCATTAGTAAGATACACTTTTTTATTATTATCTGTACTAGGACATGTTTGACATTCCTAGTGATCATACTCTTTGTGGAATAGTAAGATATTCTTTTGGAGTGATTTTTATGTGTACATATTTCTTATTGAAATCTCTAGTATGAATAATTTAAATATCATTTCTTTGTTAGTGCAGTTTCATTGAGATGAACTTGGTACCATTTAATATGTATATGTATATATTCACATATGTGTATATTTAATATATGTGCATATATGTATATACGTGTATGTATGTATATATAATTTGAAATGATTTGCAAAATTACATATAACTTTAAGCAGAAATACAGACTTAATTTTGTTTTATTTTATTTTTTATTTTGGGGGTTTTTTGAGACAGGGTCTCACTATGTAGTTGAGACTGACCTGGAACTCACTATGTAGCCCAGGCTGGTCCCAAACTCGCAGGGATCCTCCTGCCTCAGCCTCCCGAGTGCTGGGATTACAGGTGTGCGCCACCACGCCCAGCTAATACAGACTTAATTTTGAAGCAGTCACAATTTACAGAAGATAATGCAAAAGTTTCCTTTTTCTGCTGAAACATCTGAAGGTAAGTTGCCAGTGGGATGCTTTGTATAATCTGCAAGATTAAGTGTGCCTTTCTCCAGAAGAAAATTCTTTTACGTGGACACAATAAAGGTATCAATGCCGGGAAACTAATGCGGGTGTATCTCTGCTGCCTGCCCATGATCGGGCCCCACCCAGTCTCCCTAACTGTCCTAATGGTGGTCTCTGTGGAAACGGAAGGAGCCAGTTAGTGAGCGTCTGCGCCTGCTGTGAGCTTTTATGTGTCCCAGCCTGTCTGATCTGAATGCGTTTCCTATAAGCCTTCAATCGTGTCTTTTCTTCTGGAGGTCTCAGCTGACTGGAGACCTTGTGTGAGAACTTCCTAAATAGGAAAATAGGGAGCCACAGTTTGCAAACCAGTAGAACGAATTTTATTTTCTGGAAGACTCTATTTCAGTATAAAACATACATGTACCTTATGGATCTAACTGTGTTCAAAATTACTCAGCTTTTGAGCTGTGCCTGTGCTCTGTGTAGCTTACTGGCATGTAAGTAGAAATGTTCAGGCTATTGCTTCCTTTAACGGCTACATTGTATAAAGTGTCTTCTGGTGTTTGTAGCTTGTTTCTATGAGATTTCACGTGTGCACAGTGAATCGTGTTCTCTCCAGCTCAGCCATGCTGAGGATGGGGCTGGGGAGTCCTCTTGGGGGGGGCTGTCCTGTGCACTGCAGGACATTCAGAAACATGCCTGGCCCTCATCTGCTCAACACCAGCTGCGCCCTACCATCCTTACAACCGAAAACATCTCCAAACTTGGTCACACGTCCCCTTGTGGGGAGGAAGAGCTCAGAGTGTGTGCATAAAACTGCCCCTGGGTGAGAACTGCTAAAGCCAATTGTAGAACAGTTACCTAGCGCTAAAGGCTTTCCAAATAGTAACAAAGGACATAATTGTGGATTACAGTTGAAATTCCAATGCGAATAGAATTTGCCACTTTTCCACAATTACGCGTTAGCTACAAATTTTGAGGGGAAAGAAGACCAGATAGGGTTAAATTTTAAATATTTCTGGGAATATATTTTTATACATTTTTATACTGTTAAATTCAAATAGAGTTTGGGCACAAAGTAATTCTTCTTCATTTAAATTAAGCTACTGCAAATAGGCTTTGGTAGAACTTCTTGTCAAATGCAAACATGAGGGACTGGGGATTTAGCTCAGTGGTTCTGCTGCCTGCCTCGAAAGTGCAAAGATGTGAGTTCAATCCCTGTACCAAAACCAAAAACCAATGCAAGCATGAATCTGAGGAAGGTACAGTTATCAAGATGAGGCTATGGCTGTTACGATTATTGAACAAAGCACCCGTTCCTGGTAAGAGTTCAGTCAAGCTAAGCACTGCTACAGCTACTTTTCAATGGTGCCAGATCATATTTGTCAGTTCTTTTCTATCAGGTGCCTCTCTGCTACTAAGTTGCAATCAACTACAGATCATTTGTAATGAGTGTGTATTAATTTCTAATCTCCTTTTCTCCGGAAAATAAACTTTTTTTTTTTTTTAACTAAATTCTTTGTGGAAAGTAGGGAGAGCTGGAGGCAAATCATTTCACCCAGTATCAAAAACCAAATCATTTCACCCAGTAGCTTTCTGAGTTCTGGAATATGTAAAAAAATGCAGCATGAACCAGTTTCGGTGCTTAGAAAGAACTGCACACATCTTATTGATGTGTTTTTTTCCATCTTGCAGGTATTTGTTTTACTGCTGCTTTTGAAGTGCCTTGGAAATATTTTATGGCAAAGCGAGTGTTTATTTTGAAAATATTTGGATGATTTTATAAGCTTAGTATTATCTAGTTGTTTGCTCAGTAGAGGGGAAAATAATTGGGAAATGTTTTCCAAGTCAGTCGCCTGATAGTTCTTTTATTCCTTCCAAGAAGAAAAATGTGGCTTTACATGAGCGTTAAAATGGTGCAGGAATAAAGAAAAAAAAAATACCTGAAGAAAATGGAATCATCCACTGTAACTGTGACATCTTCGTGATAACTGCTGGCAGAAAGTTCGGAAGTGAAAAAAAAAAAAGAGAGAAAACACAAGAAATTAAAAAATAAACACTGAAGATAAAGTACATGCAGCTAGGAGAGTCCTACAAGTTATCAGCTGAGGGAGATTCCAGGCAATGAGATTTGACTGTGCTCTTGTTTCTTGTTTTCCACGTCTCCTTGCTCTGGCCTGTTCTATCAGATGTTCCCCTGAAGAACCAGCAAAGAAGAGAATAATACACAAATTGGCGAGCCATGAATATCAGAGTCTGTTAAACCAGATGCATAAGTAAAAGGGAATTTTTCCTCAAGGAAAGAGTCAGTAGTTTCCGCGGTATGGCTGGTGAGGAGCAGCAGAGGTGACTTGGCCACTGATACCAATCAGAACCTGTCCAGTTGTGGAAGGAGGAGATGAGGGGTCCGCAGCAGAGCCCTGCAGTCCCCGTGTAGGAGCCCTGTGGACGTACGGTTCCCAGAGAACAGGGACACGAAACGTGTTGTGAAGAAAAGGGCTTGGGGAGCGGGCTTTCTCTTTCTGCTGCTACATGATACATCCAGGCGTGTGCAGTGACCAAATTCACAGGCCATGAGATTGATATTCCACCTGGAGATAGGGTGTGAAGATGTGGGAAAAATAAGCAGAGTCTTACTCTATTAGTAATCTTCCCCTCCTTTACCATCCGTATTCTGCAGGCTTCATCTGTGTCTTCCCGCTTTCTCTCCCCTGTTTTCGTGCCCCTCCGATTTTGGGAGGCTGCCTCCGAACACCCAGGTTCACCTGTCTCTTCTTCTCTTTGGGCTGGGTGCCTTGTTTCAGCCTCAGCATGTGGCCTGCTTGTGCTTGGGACCATTTTGGCTCAGGGGAGTAATGGATCGTGCTCTGCGATGGCTGCATAGCAGAGTTTTCCAAGAATGCGTAAGGAAGGGTCCTGTGCACTTCCTCGTGTTCCTTTCATCTCATCGCCGAGCTGGCTGTTCTGCTTTAAATGAATCTCTTTTAATTTGCAGTCATCAGGAGGCGTCTCTTTGCTTTTTTCTTGTCAGGTGCATCTCGTTACATGCCCGAGGAAAGCTGCCCATCAAACGTGCCCGCTGGCCATAAGGAGAAAGGGACGCCTGTGTTCACTGTCTCTGACACAGCAGAGGTACGGAAAGGGTCTCTCCTCTCCTTTTGCCTGAGGAGTAGATATACTTTAAAGGCTGACATGCACGGCAGTGCCTCATGAATAGTGATGTGTGTGTGCGCTCAGGGCCCTCCGTTTCTGCGTTTCCAGAGCCTTTGGCTAGAAGTTGCCCAAGGATAGCATTCAAAGGATCGTAACTCAACGGAGGCCAGATTGCTCCCCGTAAAGCTCAGAGTGTAGCCGAAACGTGGGGTGTGAGGCAATGGGCGGCATCTTGTCATCACGAAGCTAAGCATTTCTGCCAAGAAATTAGAAATGGGAAGAAAGGAGCTAAAGGTGTAGGGAAGGTGGGATGGGTAGGGGAAGGGTAATAAAGTAAAAGAAAAAAATGTGAGATAATGAAAAGATGGAAATAAAGTGTTTGTAGGTGGGGGGGAGGGAGGCCAGGGGTAAGGGGAAAAAAATGAGAATCAAGACTTGTCATGTAGAGGTACAGGATCCCAATAATGAATGTGACTGTACTGTATCCCTAAAATGTACCAATAAACTCAATTAAAGCTGAAAAAAAAAAAAGAATTTCTGCCAAGAGTTAAAGTCTTGAGGAATCTCTTCATGTCAAGCCTCCTGTTGGAGCTCACTCATAGGTTGGAGGAAATTGAGAACTCTTGTGAGCAGCACACGAGTGGAATTCTTTCCACCCTGAAATGTTGTATCCGGGCACAGCAGTAGGAGATGGCTAGAGCTGTCCAGGAGCATTTGAAACCCAGGATTAGAAAAGACCTCGGCAGTGCAGCACTGATACCATGAGAATGTGGCTGCGGAATTTCAATCCCGGCAGTATTACCACTTCTAGCAAGTAAGGCAACAGCACGCTATTTCTTGGTCGGCTGGCTGAATGAGAACAAGTTCATTCGTACGAGACGCTCAGTGCTTTATGTCAACAGCACACAAATGACTGTTGCTCTAAATTAACGAACTGTTCTGCCATAGGGACTGACTGTCGTGGTAATTCTGATAGGTAGAATTATTTACTAATGCCCTGTGACAATGAAGATTCTTCTAAAATGTCTGTTACTGCTCCCATTTCCCATGAAATGCGCGTGTAAACTGTCTGGGCTTAACATTTTACATTTCTGTTTTAAATTTTTATCAGTTTCATTTCCTTTCATTCCTACCACCACAATTCTGGAAACCAGATTCAGGTTAACTTGGCTACCGCATGTGTCACTGGCCTTTCTCGTTCGAGAACGGATAGCTGTGCGTGGGTTATTGAAAGTAGGGTCTATCTGCGAAACTCAGTCTGCGGCGATGTACACGCAGTTGTGAATGAAGGATTTATGTGAGAAGGCATAAGGCTGAGAACGTGAACAAGTTGTGTTTAAGAATGGCACAAATAAACAAGGGAGGAAGAGTGAAAGAAGTGGTAAGATACTGAAATAGTACTCAAGACTGATTCAAAGAGAGGGACCTGGGGAGAGGAGGGAGAATCGGTGGTTTTCCAGTGGTGTGTTACTGCTTCCTGTGTAGTTTTAAAATTTGGGGAGGGGAAGTGTCACAACTGTGAGAGGGTTCCTCTGCAGTCTGCAGTACATAGGGAAGCACCCCTAGGCTCATTTGACTTTTCTACACCTCCCAGGAAATAACCTCGTATGATGCTTAAATGCTAACAGCAAGCTTTACACAGCAATCCCAGGGTTTTCCTTTTAGGCTTCTAATATTTGTAAGTGCATGTTATAGGAATGCAAGGAGCAGTTAGCTCGAAAAAATAGTTTACTTTCTTTAGGTTCAGAGTTTAACTGAGCCGTTCATGGCTTGAGCAAATCACATCACCGTTGACAGTGCCTCTTACCTGTCTGAGTTGTTGGTTCACACTCACATTTCAGCCGCAGGCAAAATCTCTATGTTCATGGTGTACGGCTATGCACAGGTACACTTAGGCCTATTTTTAAAATACCACTTTTTTTTAGGGAAGTGTCATAGTTTTTCAGTCAGACAATGTCTTCTCTGTACATGAGGCTGTCCTTCATAAATAGGTGCAGCCCAGGCCCCCTTTATCTGCACATTTGCTCCTTGCAGTTGTAGACACCCGCCACCAACAGCAGTCTGATGGGGTTAGGGATTTCAGAAAGAAGCAGCTCGCAAGTTTTTAATTGTGCGCTTCTCTGAGTAGCACATTTACGTCACACGCCCTCGGCTTTGTCCTGTGGAGGACATGCATCACCCTTCGGTGCAGTGAATCTGTGCTGTATACACTACCTGCCCAGCCTTGCCAGGGCTCGCTGAGCCAGGGTCTCCCCAGACACATGGTCAATGGGAGGTCAGCGGTGTCCTGGCCCTGTGTCGCGATGCCTGTGTCCCCCCACCTCCGTTCGTCTCTCACTGTCCAGGGAAGGTGACTGGACGTGGTACAGTGACCTAGGAGCGAAGCTTTGAAGATGAGAGAAGAGAGAGGGAGACCATATTCACATAACTTCCCTTACATCGAATTGTGAGCCTTGTTCTCATCACTGACTGATGTGGATCTTTTACTAATTTGTAAACTTATTTTTGGTCTGTTGCACACCGTTTATTCAACAGTATGGTATAAGAAATGAGTTGGTACTTTACTGTTCCATACTGTGATTGAATCTTCTTATTTATAGCAATTACAGCACTTGTGTGGTTTACACTAGAGTTGCTTTTCCTCATTTCAGGTTTCACACAGAAGAAAGAAAAGAATGCTTCTTCTCTATATGGTCTGAGAGAGTGATTTTCCCTATTTTTGTCTAAAAGCAGTTTATCAGAGAAACGAAGCAGCAGTTCTGTAAGATAGGAGTTTAGCTTCAGCCAGCATGCATAGATGGATGTGTGTGGGTGTGTATATGTGTACACGCCAGAGTTTAATTCTGCAGCTCAGTGTCATATGGCCATATATATGAATATATATACTTTCTCGTAAATTGTACTTCCTGCATTTCTATACCGCAGCGGTCCTATATCTTTAGTAGTATCTGTAGATCATCTGCTGTCTGTGGATTTCATTTCAGGAAAGCTAAAAGGTCTGAGGGGATATTGTGCTGATGAGTAGAGTGGCAGAGAAAGGAGCTACTGAAGTAAAGGCCAGCAGAGTCCAGAGGAGCTGGGATCTCAGGTCCCTAATGGATCCTAGAAAAAGCAGCAAGGGTGAGGCTTCTGGAAAGCCATACAGAGAGGAAGTCCTAGGATTCAGGCCCAAGTGAGCCGGAAGCAGCTGTCAGGAGAGCCCAGGGAACGAACAAGTCCCTCTGGCTTCCCCTGGCAAGACGCTGGGCATACGTTTGATAGACAAAGACAGAGACCATTTCCGAACCTAAATAAAAAGGACCTAGGAGAGACACTGCTGTGTACAGCCCAGGCAACAAAGCATTTGAGGTAATTCCAATCTCGAAAAGATGTACACCATAGTTTGCAAGGAAATATAAGAACAGGGGCATAAGAAAAGATGGTTGGTGAAAGTTTAAGAATGGGATTTCAGGGGCCGGGCAATTAGCTCACAGGTGCAGCCACCTGCCTTGCAAGTACAAGGTCCCAAGATTAAAAAAAAATGAATGCGATTCATTCAAAAACGAATGAGATTTCACTTTGGAAGAAATAGACATAATAGTGTTGCTGAAGGTACTCATTGTTTTGTAAAATGACTTTTTAGATTTATTTTTAATGGAAAGTAATATATAGATAGATAGATATCTATCTATCTCTATATAGTTTATATATATGTTAGATCTATATTGTATCATGTTCTTTGTAGAGATGTACGTGACATTGTTTACACACACGATGGAAAGAGTAAATTGAACCTAAGCGACGTATGCTCCGTGTGACGTAGTTATCGTTTGTGTGTGTGTTGAAAGCACTTACAAAATCTTACTCTCAGCAGGTGTGGAGGGGTTATCAACTGAAGTCACCATGCTAGAGATTAGATCACTTAACTTAGTCCTTCCGCCCCACAGACTTGGTACCCTTGGGTCAGCATTCCTCCTACTCAGGTCTCTACCCAACCCCTGGCAACCACCGTGATGCTCTCTGCCCTGGTGAATTCAGTGTCTGCAGGTTCCGAGTATGAGTGAGAGTGATCGTGCAGTGTTTGTCTTTCTGTGCTGGGCTGATTCATCCAGGCTCATCCATGTTTGTGCAAATTACAGCAATACCTTCTTTTCCCTTTAACAGTCACGGAGACGTGTATTGTAGGATCCATGATTACCTTTGTATATCTTTGTTTGATTTTAAATTTTTAGTCTGTATTAGTCCACGCTCGCAGTCCATCACGATTACATTCCTTGGGGGCAGCTGTCACTTGTACATAGCACATCTTAACTCCTTTTCCTCCCCTTTTCCTCCCTCCCATCTCTTGATCCCCTTCTCTTTAGAGAAAGATCTCTCTGCTTCTTTTTTGTTGTTGTTGTTTTTTGACACAGGGTCTCACTATGTAGTTGAGACTGCCCTGGAACTCACTATGTAGCCCAGGCTGATCTCGAACTCACAGTGATCCTTCTGCCTCAGCCTCCTGAGTGCTGGGATTATAGGTGTGCGCCACCACACCCGGCTTGTCTGCTTCTTATTTGCTGTCTGTTTTGCTCTTAAATATAATCTGCGTCCCTTCAATAAGAGAAAACCACGTGACATTTTAGTGTGTGTGTGTGTGTGTGTGTGTGTGTGTGTGTGTGTCTGATTTATTTCAGCTGAGCATTATGGTCTTTAGGTGCCTCCATTTCTTCACAAATGACTCAAGTTTATCCCTTCTTACGGCAGAGAAGAATCGCATTGTGTATCAGTACCACGTTTTCTGTTTTATAGCCCAAGACCGTGCTGTTGTGTGTGTATACACATTTTCCTTATCCAGCCATCCGTCAGTAGACACTTAGTTGATCCATCTCTTGGCTGTTGAGAAGAGTTCTATAATGACTTCAAGTAGGTGTCTCTTTGATGGATTTGACTTCCTCTCCTTTGAGTATATACTCCGTTGTGGTGCAGCTAGACTGAGTTGCTCATTCTAGAAGGATTGCAGTAACCCTTACGCATTTCTAAAAACTTTCACATATACATACACATGTAAATAAACATACAGCCACAATGATATATCACTGTGATCGAAAATGGATCCCTCCTTTCACTAAACTTGCAGAAATTGTTCACCCGGAAAAGTTCAGACATTCACTTACAGTGTCTTCTTCCTCATTCACAGTTTTGATAAAATCTCTAAACTGTGAGAGGACAGAATTAGTATTTGATGTTCGTTTTACCCGGATTGCTAAGCTGTTGTCCTGGTGCCATTTATCACACAATTCTTTCTCGCTCTCTCGACCAGGGTAGCTCCTTGTAATTAAGCCCAAACCCCTCTGTTGAGTTACATCGAATATGTATTGCTCAGGAACATTAAGTAACCAGAGTATTAGGAAACTGCTAACAGTATAATATGGGTTTATTTCCATGATCCCTTATATGCTGTGGCTATTTTCTATTTTATTAATGCTTATCTAATGTGGTATATGCAAAACATCTCATGATTTCCATTAGTAGTATTTTTGCTGAATTACAGATTGTCACTGGCATCATCTTTGGAGTGTAAAGTTTCGTGACATTTTCCCAGTAACTTTTGCATATTCTGTGCTTACTAAAGATATTTTAACATCCTTTCATGCTGTATATTGCAATTATTTCCCTAAATATTAAATTTTCTTTTTTTCCACGTTTTTGTTACTTGTAAAAAGTGAAGTTTATATTTATTCAAAATTTGATGACATGTTGCTTTCTGCTTTTACTTACACGCTTTGGAAATTTATGTGTATTATAATCTGAGACAAACATCCACTCCTGTTTTCCCCAGTTCTCAAAAGTGTTTGACTTCTTAGCCATTTCGAAAAGCATTTATTGCATCCGTGTGCTAAAAACCTAAATTTTCAAGAAATACCAATGGATGTTAGAGTACCTCTTAGTGTCTCGAATGAAATGCTTAAAACTGGATCATCCATAACGAGATAATGTATCTATTGATACTTTGGATAATATGGATATTGAAACTATTCACATGAACGACCATAACTAGATTATTGTAATCATTGCATCTTTATCATACTTTTAATATATGGGAGTCCATGTCCTATGGTACATTTTCCTTATTTCGTGGTTATTTGCAACCAGTTATTGTCCAAATTAATTTTTTATTATTTTAATTCTTCCGAGGCATTTCATCACATTCGTGATCATATTTGCATGGCAAAACTACTTTCTCCTGTTACTATCGCTTTATATTTATTATGAGTTTTGCTTTCGTATTGGACTGTACACATGATCGAAAATGATCAATATCTATGGAACTGTTTTAGAATCTGCTCTTTTATTTGTGATTTTTACTGAGGAGTTATTAAGCCTGATTTGAAAGCCAAATGTGCAAACATGCAGTCTTCTCTTCTCCCTGCACTATTTTGATCATTTTAATCCCTTGTGGTATTTGTGTATGTTTGTATCGCTGTCCCCTTATATACACTGAATTCTTTGTGCTTCTTTCAACAGAATTTTTGATGACACGTGGTCTACTTTTTTAGTGAATTTTACCTTTATACTTAACACATTACTATCCATTTATCGATGACTGTTATCATAATTAATAAGATTTCATTTAACATTTCCCTTTTCTCTTCCTAATTCTTATTGTTGGTGTTTTACAGAGCTTTGTATCTAAATCCTCACTAAGTTTCGTTTTATACGGATTTTCAAGAATCGTTTTGGCCAGTTTAAGTTTTACGCACATATAAACAATGCTGTTGTTCAGTTTTCCCTTTTTTCAGTTTTGCTGTTTGCCATGATTTTTCTCCTCTTTCACCTTTATGTCTTTCACATCCAGGTATATTTCCTAGGAGGCTGATTCCTGTGGTTCTCTTTTCATGGACGATGTACCCCTAGTTCCTTGAGGGACGCGGAATGAACTCTTGGGTGCTCGCCTTCCCTAAAGGACAATTTAGATAAGCAGAGAACTCTGGGACTGCGACCACTTTTTCTTCCAAACAAGTTAACCTGGGTCATCCTCTCTCATATCAATTAGGGAGACAATATTTGGAACCATACCAACTGATTCTCTGGATGAATTTTATATTTTAGACAAGATTTTTGAGAGATATATTTTTTTTTATATAAGTGGAAGTGAGTCCTGTCATCTTTAGAACATGCAAGTTTTTAAAGTACATGGAGTTATGGGTCTTAGGATCATTTTGCCCTTGGAGAAATGAGTCCTTACTACCTCCATGCCATGCTGAAATATGGTTTGGAAAATCTACAGCTCCCGCGTCCCCTCTCTCTGTCTCCCACCTTTTTGAAGCGATTTCATGAAGTACCTGAGACATGCAGTTAAAGGAGGAGAGGTTTACTCTGGCTCAGAGTCGGTAGAGGTTTCAGTCCACAGTCAGCTGGCTCCAAGGCAGGTGGTGCATGGCAGAGGAGGAAGAGTTCATGGTGTTGCAGGCAGAAGGCAGGAGATAGAAAGCAGTGAAGCGGAGAAGCAGCTTCTTTCTGCCCCTTTATATTTCACCCAGGCTGCCCACCTTTTGGGCTGTGTTCCCCGCACCCAGGGTGGGGCACCCCTCATGCCAGTGTCATACAGCCTAATCCAGCCACCTTCAAAACTCCCCACCCGTGACGACCTGAGGGTTTGGGGCGACATCTAGATTGAAGCCATAACAGCTTCTCTCTCTCTGGGGAGATCATCCAGTCATCGTCCTGTGTCTGCATGATTCCATTCCACGTGCTGTTCGTGCCTCCTTCCATGTGGACTTTCAGTCCCAGCACGGTTGCAGACAGTAGATGGAAGGAAAGGTCAGTGGTGGGGCAGCCCACTTAGAGCGTCTTCCTCCCTGCATTTCCAGCTAAGCGATCACTGGCACTGACGCCGAAAACCATGCGTTACACAAGAAGTCAGAAGGTGCTTTGCACCAGGAGTTGACTTAAGCCGAAGATCCGCCCCCTAACTCTTCAGAAAACCTGCCTCAAAGCAACAAAATATCACATCTGTGTAGAGTTTACCAGATGATTTCAGTTTGCACAGGGAACTTCTTCAGTAACTGAATAGTTGCTTATGCCCATACAGTTCCCTCAAGCAGAAATATTAGGGGGGAAAAAAAACCCCTACTTTCATTCATCAAAGACACTCCTAGCACTGGCTTCTTATCAGACTCTGACGTAGTAGACGGTCACCTAAAATACTCTTGTTTCAGTCCTTTGAAATTCTCCAAATAGGTGACGCATGGCAAAGTGCAGCACTCTGGAAAAAGCCTTTGCGAGTTGGTTCCCAGATGCAGAACTTTGTTCTCAGCAAGAATGACGGGTTCGGTGAGCCTACTGTGATTCCACCATGTAAGTTAGGCTGTTACATCATATGCATGATACATTTCCTCTAATGGACACGGAACAGTAGGAATTTGGTTATTATGTCTCTGCCTCCATTTAATAAATGGGGGATATACATTTATAAGATATATTTTAAAGTTATGCCAAATTATCAGACTGTCCATGGTAGCTACATGCTTTGTCTTTAGATTACATGGTCTTTCTTGCTTTCCTCCCTCCCTTCCTTCCCTTTTTCCTTCCTGTCCTCTCCTCCCCTCCCTCCCTTCCTTCCTTTATTTTGAGCAGAGGTTCTTTTTCCCTGCTTTGAGAACAGCGATGGTCAAAGTTTGCAGAGGTAGGTGAGATTTTTCTCATTTTTGCTTCTGAAAGACACTCCGTGGGAAGCTAGTCAGTCATTTCCAGAATTGCATTGCCGAGTTGACGGTGCTCTTCGGTAGCTCTGTGACTTTGGGCCCATTACATCCGGGCACTTGTTTCCATGTACGTGGAAGAGAAGCAGTAACATCCGCCCGACTTGGTCGCTAAGCACATTCCCAGTCCTTGCAGGCATTTGGTCGAGCAGTAGATGTTTTCGGGGTTTATAAAGGAAGAAAGGGCTGTGTAGGACTCCGTTTCTATAGGAACTCTTCCTGCAGTGCATCAACAAGTAACTATACGATGATGATGAGCGGATGAATGAATAAATTGCATAATAAACAGACTCAGATAATACAGGACAGGGTGTAGTCTTTTTGCAGCGGAACCGTCTGTCTTTTTCCGAGCAGCCCAGCAAATTTTCGCCTCCCCGTAGAGGTGAATTTTAACTGTCTTGTTAAAAATTCAGTTATCCTGATTCTTCCTCTCCGCCGGTTTTCATCAACCTTCCTCAGCCAGATCTCGAACCTCGGGCCAGAGTTCGTTGTCCTGAGCCTGTCCGGGATCTTTGATCTTTGGATTTTTGCGTGTCACTGTCTGTTTTGTAACTTTGGCGTTCTGTGAAGGTCCTCGACCTAGTTTTGTCCTGTAGTTCTCCGTGTTGTGAAGTACAGCGAATCATTCAGTGTTTGGACTACACCCACCTGCTTCAAGGGAACAATATTTCAAAGTTATCGTGAATTTGGATATTTATGGTGTGATAGTGAATGCATGAGTTATATAAGGAATAAAAATTTTTAAAATCTGACCATGATCAAAGCCTTATTATGATCTCATACCTATTTAACATAGAAACAGTGTTGCCATATTTTCCACTGTCCCCGCCCCCAGTGCTGGGGATCGAACTCTGTGTCTTGCACGTGGGAGGCAGACACTTTATCCCC
The DNA here is from genome assembly GCF_012274545.1 of Fukomys damarensis. NCBI lineage: Eukaryota > Metazoa > Chordata > Mammalia > Rodentia > Bathyergidae > Fukomys > Fukomys damarensis. Next base: position 4,518,259 of record NW_022900951.1, read on the forward strand.
AAACCACATCACCGACCCCTTTAAAATAGAAATCAAACACAGTTTTTGTTACTATTCTTTGCAGTATAATTTGAAGCCGGACATGTGGTACCTCAAACCTTGCTCTTTTTGATCAGGATTGCTTCGGCTATTCTGGGTCTTTTGTGCTTGAGTCTGAATTTCAGAATTGTCTACTCTAGTTCTGTAAAGACTGTCACTTACTTTTGGATGGGAATAGTGTGCATGGGTGGCCTTTCGTTTTTCTGGGATCTTCTTCAATTACTTCAGTGTTCTGAAATTTTCATTGTAGAGAGAGCTCTTTCACCTTGGCAGGATTGATCCCTTGGTATTTTATTTGAGTCTCTCGTGAATGGAATTGTTTTCTTGATTTCTTTCTCTAGCCCATTATCAGTGTATAGGAAAGCTATTGGTTTTTAAAATGTGATTTTATATCCTGCTACATTGCTAAATTCATGTATCTACTCTACAAGTCTTTTGGTAGAGTCTCTAGGGTATTTTAAGTATGAGATCATACTGTCTGCAAACAAAGCTAATTTGACATTTTTTTCTTCATATTTTTCCTGTACCGGAGATCAAACTCAGGACTTTGTACTTGTGAGGCAGGTATGGTGCCACTGAGCTACATGCTCAGCCCTTGACCTTTTTTTCCCCTCTTTATATCCCTTTTATTTTCTCTGTTGACCAATTACTGAAGCTACAATCTGAAAAGTTATGTTGGGTGAGAGCGGACATCCTTGCTCTGTCCACTATTTGAGAGGAAATGCTTTCAGTTTTTCCCCATTCACAATGAAGTTGACTGTGCTTTTGTCATTCTACCCTTTAGTATAATGATCTTCAATACCCAGTTTCTTGAGAGCTTTTATCATGAAAGGATGTTTAATTTTGTCAAAGGCTTTTTCTTTGTCAGTTAACTAGTTCCCTTGAGTTTTATCTTGGATTTCCTGTGTGTGCTGAATGGCATTTACTGATTCGGGTATATTGAGCCGTCCTTACATCCCTGAAATACAACCAACTTGTTTGTGATAGTACTGGCAGAAAAATAAACACAGAGCAATGGAACAGAATAGAGAACCCATACAATGCAGCCACCTGATTCCGAATGAAGAAACCAAAAATATATATATTGGAGAAAAGACAAACTCTGTAACGAGTGGTACTGGAAAAGCTGGATATTCACTTGTAGGAGACTGAAACTAGGTCCCTCTCACTCTGTACAAAAATTAATTCAAAATTCAAAGACCTAGGTAACATGACCTGAAACCTTGAATTGCTAAAAGAAAGCAGGGGAAATATTTGAAGTCATAGGCAGACAAGACATTCTGTAGCATAGGTAATTATACCAAGAACCAACAAATGGGGTTATATCAAACTAAGAACTTTTTGCACAGCAAGAGAAACAACTAAGAGAGTGAAGAGGCAGCTTACAGAATGGGAGAAAATCTTTACCAGCTCCTCTTTTGACAGAGGATTGGTGTCTAGCATGTATAAAAATCTCAAAAACCTTAACCCCCCCTCAAAATTAAATGCCCAAATCAATAAGTGGCCAAATGAATTGGACAGACATTTCTCCAAAGAAGTATAAATGCACAATAAGTTTATGAAAAAAATGTTCAATACCTTTAGCCATTAGGAAAACCCAAATCAAAATTGTATTGAGCTTGTATCTCACCCTAGTCAGAGTGGCTCTCACTACAAATACAAAGGCAACGATACATGTTGGGGGAGGCACCTTTTCAAACTGCTAGTGGGAATGTAAACTGGTGTAGACACTATGGAAGTTGGTGTGGTTCCTCTAAAAAATAAAATTAGAGCTACCATTTGATCTGGCTATGCCACTTTTGGGCATGTATCCTAAACAATTAAAGTCAGCATACTGTAAGGACACTTGCATACCTATGTTTACTGGGGAAAGATTCACAATAGCCAAGTTGTGGAACCAGCCTTCATACCCTTCAACAGATGAATGGATAAAGAAAATCTAATATTTACACACAGAATAGTGTTATTCAGCCAGGAGAAAAATGAAATTCTTTTTTGCAAGAAAATGGGAGGGTTTGGAGGCCATGGTGTTGTGTCAACCAATTCAGTATCAGAAAGGTAAATGTTGCATATTCTCCCTTACTTGTGGAATCTAAGAAAGATGACAAGAATGTAGAATCACTTTTGGTATTAGACAAGAGGAAGAGGGGAATAAGAGGGAAGAGGTTGTAATAACAGATAATGAAGAGGATGGATTTGAGCAAAATAGATCTGTTTACCCCCCAAATGAAAAACTAGTGGGGTACGATAAGTGGGAGGAAGATGAAAATGATCTAGCTATGTTATATGAATGTACACATCTGTCAGAATGAAATCTATAAATCTGTAAAACCAATTTTAACTTTTCTCGGTACTGGGAATCGAACTCAGGACCTTGTGCTTGCCAGGCAGGAGCACTGCCGCTGAGCTAAATCCCCAGCCCTTGTATAACTAGTTTTAAAGAGTGGGGAAAAAAAGAAATGCAGAATTAGCACTCACTTCAGATCAAATAAAAACAGATTGAGATTGCCTGAAAATGGGAAAATTATATCATTATAAAACCTTAACTTACGTGTTGACCGGAAGACGATGAGTTAGTTTATTTAGAATTTGTGGTCCATATGCTAACCCTAAAAACTGTCCAAGCAGAACTATATCATAATAATAGTGGCAATCAAGAAGTTGACACTTACCCCCCCCAATTTTTTTTTTTTTTTTTTTTTTTTTTTTTTGTATAGGACCTTTCACTAGCAAGGCATTCTTTTTTCCCCAGAAATCTTATGTGCAGATAGAAGTGTGGCCAAGGCTTTAATCCTCCTGAGGTGCAGACGCAGCTTTATACCTCAGGAGCTCTTTGCAGAAGACCCATCTTTGTTTTATGCCTCATTTTATTTTCCTCAAATGCCCTCTCCCTGTCTCTCCATGACTCTTGACCCATGGAATGGTCCATTTGCACACCATGAGAAACCTTGCTTCACTTGGTTGGTTGTACACTGTCCACTTTGGTAGCATTTGTGCAACCACTGTATGCAGTCTAGACAATTAGCTTCGAAGAACTGTAGAAATGTGATTGTGGAAAGTGTTATGCGAAATATGATCCTTTTAGTATAAGAAGTATTATCCTTTTGGTATACTTCCAGAGTATTCTGATTTCATGAAGGTGCTCCCTGTTCACCTTCGACTCACTTGGAAGCTACTTCTGATCCAGTCACTTGGGTGTTCTACTCGGTGTAGTGGACCCTCCCTGTACTAACCCTTTTCCCAAAGGGAGCGATCTGTGCCAGAACCTAGGTCAGTGGCCTTCTGCATCAGCTCTGTTGACATTTGGAGCTGAGTAATTCTTGGGGTGGGGGTGGGGTCCTATGTGCTGTATGATGCTTGGTACCAACCCTGGCCTCTACCCACTAGGAGCCAGGGGGGTACCCCTTTCCCACCTCACCGTGGTGACAACTAAAATGACCCCAGACATCACCTCACATAGCTACGGCAGAACTTCCACCTGTGGAAGAAATGCCTGGGCTAGATAGACGTCCTTGACTCATCAGCTCCTGTTGGGTGCCTTAGCGTGCGAGGCTTGGCAGATCACACCAGAAGAAGATACAGAAGCTGTAAATAAATAAGCTAATCGCACTAACAGAATTTTTAATGCACGCGTCACAACTCCTCCAGGTGTTGATGTAGATAATTATCTAGGCTGTTTGAATCTGTGATTAGCCTATCAGAATTAACGTGCCAAGATCTTCTGACAAAGCCGAGGTGTGCAAAAACTATTAATGTAAACTGTGTATTTATGTTCCATGTACATAAGCATCATCTTTTGGAAATCAGCTTAATTAGATCAAACATCCTAACTCTGGAAAATATTTTAAGGGAAGATAATTATATCTGAGACTTGACTGTAGTTGGCTCTTTCTTTTTGGGGAACTGGAGGTTGAACCTGGGGCCTTTGTACTGAGCTATATCTCTATCTTTAATTTTTTTTTCTATTTTCTCTTTCTTCTTTTCTTTATCCCTTCCTTCTCTTCCTTCCTCCCTTCCTCTCTCTCTTTCCCCCACCCCTTCCTGGCCACAACAGACCATGGACTGCACCCTTTGATATCGTGAGGATCATGAGCCTCTCAATGTCTCTCTCTCTCTCTCTCTCTCTCTCTCTCTCTTTCTTTGTTTCTTTCTTTCTTCTTGAGGTAAGATCTTCCTAAGCTACCCAGGAGGCTGGGCTCGAACTTGTGATTCTCATTCCTCCGCCTCCTACAGTGATAGGATTACAGGTGGAAGAGTATTTTTCCTCTAAAAAGATACTTTTGTCTTTCACTGTCCCTAATGAGTTTAGTATCTTTGGATAGCATTTTATTTCCACAGTCATAAAGCTTACTTATTTCCCAAGTTGTCCCTTGTAACTGGGAATGTACATTTTCTCTGAGATATAATAAGTACACATTTGTAATGTTTTTCAGTTTCATTCAAAACTAATTTTTCTGAAGCCCCTTAAAATTCCCTTTGGTTTAAAAAAATTGAACCCATGCGTTATACATTTTATTATTTTATTTTGAAATAGTTTTAAACTTAAGAATGTAGTAGCTCCTCAAAGCATTATAAACTTTTTTTTTAATCTAAGCCAGTTGAAGCAAGCTGCAGGCATAATACTGTGTCAGTTGTTTTCTATGGAGATGGACATTCCCCCTCCATAATCACAGTCCAACCATCCCAATCAGGAAACTAACCTAGGCACACAACGCTGGACAAGTTCTGACTGTTGTCTGAACAATATTCTATGCGGTCTGAAGACTCAGGGCAGAATCCTGTATTGTGTGAGACAGTCCCTGTTTCCCTGGTCTCTTCTGATCTGAAGTTGTCCCTCTCTCAGAAGCCTCTTTTATTCCTAGCCACAGCCTTCTGCCTGCGGGTGCTGCTGTACAGTTTCGCAGCCTGTGGCCACCGCATGGAAAACCTGCTGTTCCGTCTAAGCTTCATCTCTGTCCCTCCCCAGGGGCCCAGGGAGCATCACAGAGCTTCCTGATACATCGGACAGGCATGCTGCCGTTCGTATAGGCGGCTGAGTTAGGTAGAAATATGATAGGCGGTCAGACGGGGCTGGGTCCTTCAGAGGGTCAGGATCGAGGTGAAACAGACCACAAACTGGCCAGAGACACATCTGCTGGAGGCCGGGCCTCAAGATGGAGACAAGATGACCAGACCTGCGTTCTTCTGCGAAGGACAAACACTGGGCCTCATGAGATCTAGAAAGATACCAGCCACCCCTGTGGGTGACCCGTGACTGCTGGACCCACTGCTTCCTAGGAGAGTCTTTGTCCTTTCCGTCCATGCGTCTTCCGTGACTCATTCCCGAAATGGAGCACCATCACGCAAGTGACTGTACTTGGAACCTTAGTGCATGTTCATGCCTGTGGCCCACTTTGTACTCATGTGGGTTCTACTCCGTAAAATTCCCCCATAGAGTAGGGTCCGTGGCTACCCATTAGGGTCAACCCCTGCTTCTCCGGAGCTTACCTATCAACAGATATCTTCCTACTCTTAATTTCTGTCGTTCCTAGCATTCATTCTTCGATGTTTAGACAACACGAGCTTGGCGTATCGGACAGCCAACAGCTGGGGGACACAACGTTTCCAATTTCATCTCTGGTCGTATTTCCTGTGTCACCTTGACAGGTGGTCCCACTGGTTTTTGTGGGACACTTGAGCAGTGCTTTCCTCTTGTTATCCCAGAGAGGAGCCGCTCCAGACCTCTTCTCAGCCTGGCGTTCGACAGATTTAACCTCACTGGAAGGAGGGGAGATCCAGGTAGAAGCTCTTCTCGATTGCTCTCCTTCCTCACACGATTGTGTTTTCCGAGTTGGGAGAAGCAGCATGTTTCTTGCACTCCACTGTGGTTCTCAAACTCGACTCTTAGCAGGGGCGTTTCAAACAGTGCTGCCTCTTGGCTCATAGCCTCAGGACTTCTGTCACTGATCTGCCTGTTCTGCCTCTCTCCTGGGTGTTAAAGTTTTTAAAGTTCTTCAGACTGTCTGTGTGCATCCAGGATTTACACAGATTACTGAATACTCTATCCACAGTTGTCTCCACTCCTACTTCGATGCATAAAATTAAAATATGTTATATCTACCGTGTGTGCATGAGTATGTGTGCATATGTGTGTGTGCATATGTGTGTGTGTGTAGAAGATACCCAAAGATGGTCCCGTGTTAAGTGGCAATTTAAGACATTTTGACTTGACAATATCCCTCTGAAGGAAGCATATACTAGATAGCTTTGTTTGGAAAGCAGGAGCACTCCCTGTACTCATCAGTAACTCGGCAGAGACTTACGTTGTATGAGAACATGCAGAAACTGGGAATAAACTATCCGCACTTAGATAGTGGTGACTGCTCACTGCAGAATTTCCTCCAGGTGTTGAATGAGAGGTGTAGATGTATAGTACAGGCAATTTCGGTTTTGCTCCGTAGCTCTGTATTTGCACTTGACTGCAGCAGCGCTGCAGCTCCCTGGCCTACGCCTGCCTCCGAATGCTTCAGGATGGCCAGGGAGTGGGATATGCTCACAGAAAGGCAAAAATAAAAAGCGCATCGATGGAGATTGGAAAACAGCTTGGTAACTGCTCCGATCCACCCCACAGCAAATGAGGCATGTTTGGGTCAAGGGTGTATTTCTTTGAACCATGTAAGCCCAGGTCAAATGTTAGGAAACATAGTACCATAAGGAATTAACGGAGGAAAGAATTTATTTTAAAAGAGGCAAGGGATCTTGCTGTCAGCAGCTAAGCTGTTTGGGGATTTACTACAAGACCCCATTCCCCTGGAAGGCCCGTTTGAGGGCACGAAGATCCAAGACTGCATTTTGTCCTTTTCCACCAGAACTCTGGGGCCTATTGAATCAAGTCTGCCAAGAAAGACAGGGTTTCTGCCACTCGTTTTACCCATTGCATTGTTTCTTTACTGCTGCTGCTTCCACCTCCTCCTCCTCCTCCTCCTCCTTCTCTCTTCCTTTTTTTTTTCTTTTTTCTTCCTTCTTTTCCCTCCGTTACCAAAACTGTTTCTGCAAACTTAACATTTGAACTTTCCTGCGGGCCTCTGCTACCAAGTCCTGGGCCCGAGGCTCCCACAGTTTCTTCGTATCCAAGTGTCTGCAAATACAGGGCGAAAGGTTCTTAGGAGAGCCATATGGGTTTAGTTAGGACTCAATCAGGTGTAGTCGGAGGCTGACTTGTGCAGCAAATGCCCAAACAAAAGCGAAAAGAAATGCAAATGTGTGTAAAAGTGAGCCCTGATGGATAAAGTCACTTCGGCATATTCTCTTTGAAACAAAGGATATTCTGATAGCCTCCTTGGCTGCTGTCTTATCAGTGGTTCTAAACCAGAACCATCTCCTGACCAGAGTCAAGTTCCTTCCCGGGGGGCATTTAGCAGTGTGCAGGTATGGATACGCGCTAGAGATGTTGTTAAACAGATGCTGGCAGCCAAATCAATCCAGCTGTCAAAGTTGATATGTTCTGAAACCCAGTTTCCAAGCTATGTTCAGCGTGATGTTATCATCCTGTGATTTTTTACATTTTGCAGTGAATTCGTTTCCTGTTTCCCAAAGGCTTTCGGAGGTTGATCTTCTTAATTGATTACTTATGATGTTTCCGAGGTTCAGACTTTCCCCCTTAATTCCGACCTCTCCATTGCGTTGTTTATTTTCTCTTCTCTGATGCCCACCATTTACCCTGGACTGCAGTGAGGAAAAATGTGTCAGAGTTTGAAACCTAATGAGGGTCACTGACGGAGAAGATGAAGGCCGGTGCCTCCGTCATTATGAACCGAGGTTATAGAAACAGCGCTTGTGTTGATACCAGTTGTGTTTATTTTTCTTCACTTCTTTTGGAATGTTCAGATAGGATGCTGCTGATACTCCTCACAGGAATGTTTTCTTTCACTTTTAAAAAATACAACGGGAATTTGGTATTTCCATTTTCAGCGTTCTCCACGTTGGGCATGGCACAGCCTTACGAACAAATTGGAAAAGCGGTCTTCCTCAGAAGAGAAGAATGTTCACACTCAAACTCTGTAATGAAGAGAACCGTAGGGTGGTGTATTTTTGTGCTGTTCATTGCGTTTTGTTTGTAAGTTATGTCAGCGCTTTAGGAGGAGGGATAGATCTACCTCGGATGCTTTTTAGGACTGATTTCATTAACCCGAGGGAATGTGAGTGCTGCATTGTTTTCTGCTCAGTTGTGAAGAGATGCTACAAACCGGGGCAGTGTATTACTCAGAATGTGAGCGGTACTGCTTTCCAGAACACTCATTTGCTACTTGCTGTTTTTAGAGACTCGGCAACTCTTGATAATACGTAGATACCTAAATTTGAGCGGGGGGGCAGAAATTAGCTTAAAAATAGATCTACACTTAGATCTGTCATCAGAATCCACAATTGTGAACTGATTTATACTGCCCACTGTTACAGAATGGCAGTTTCCTGTGTTCTGGCTTCCCACAGTGCACCGAGTAATAATTTATAACTTATTTGTAGACAGCAGACATTCTTACCTTAACTGTTAGCTTTAGCCAGTTTCTCTTGTGATTCTGTTTAAACAGAGGCTATGGCTTGGTCTTAAAGACATGAGGGCATCTAAAGTTCTATCCCTCAGACGTTTAGGAAGAAAAATCTGTATATGGTATCTGTCCGTTACATCTGACCTTGCCAACGTGAGCACCTCAGGAACCCTCATGGGAGAATTTGGGTTGATCCTTGACAGTATTTGAGGTGCCTGTCACAGATAGGAAGAAGAGGTCTGAAAATGAAAGAAGTTGATGACTAGTGCATGCCTGCCCTTGGGGCACTGCAGGACAGGCCTTGGATCAAGGACAGTCCGATATGCAAATTGAGCGGACATTGGGACTTTCCGTTCTTCTGTTACAGAATCTCTAGGGCTACTGTGGCACCCAGCAGGTTTATTGCTGCAAAGTTAAAGCAGCACAAGGAAAGAGGGTAGGGGTCAGCAGGGTTGGAAAAACACACAGAGGACTTTGAGTTTACTAACTAAGCATTACACAGTAGTTTGCTAGCTTACTGGCCGGGAGTGCTTTCGAATTATCAGGGAAAATCTTGGGAGATGCTGGTACTCGCTTTCCAGCAGTTAAGTGTTGGTTCGAGGAGGCAGCTGCATGTCAGAGAAGGGTGGGATGGAGAAATGGACATTGACTCTAGCTGTCTTGCTTTCGTGTTGGAGATCGGCTCGAGAGCTTGGCTATATGTTGCTGCTGGCTATCAGGTCACACCACTCCGACCCCCTCCTCTACCCTCCTGGTACCTTGCTTCCTGAGGGACTTAGGACTCACTTTGCTGCCCTTGGCATTCCCACTTATCCCAGACTGTCATAAAGCAAGGCTCCACTCGGCCCCCAGGTGGCCGTCACTTGGGGGTGACACCGCAGAAGACACCTGCGGTGGCCTGGCTCCTAGATATTTGCTTCTCACTCTGGTAGGAGCTTACCGGGTTGTGTCAGACCCCTCCTGTGTGCCCTCCTGTGTACCTATAGCTCTGAGTATTTTGCTTCCGCAGTGATACCCAGTGTAACTTTTTCGTATTTATTATACGCCACCTTATTATATTGTCTTTCTTAAAAATAGAGCATTAGGAAGTAGTTGACCGAGAAGTCTTATGTTCAGCCCTTCTACCCTTCCTAAGGACTCTTGAAACTGTCCAAAATATGTTATTATCCATCCATTCATTCGTCCACTTACCCAGCATATATCCATCTGCCTACCTATCTTCTTACTCATATGTGGACCCCCATTCTTCGCATCCGTATCCGTCCGTCCTTCCTTCCTCCCTTTCTTCAGTCCGTCCATCCATCCATGACTCCATCCTTCCAGTAACTGAAGTTCTTAAGAGCGCATAGCACTCCTGATACAGTAGTGTATCAGGCGTTGTGTTTGGTTCTATAAATGGAAAAGACACATTTTGAAATCAGTTGTTTTAAGGTCTCCCTCAAAAAATTTTCTCTATACAGAATCAAGAATTCCTCAGTGCAGTTCTTGAGTCTGGCCTGTAATGCCCCAGAGAGACAAGGGTTTATCCACTCACTCAGGTGAGAGTGAATCCAACCAGATGGTAACTGGAAAAGGCATAAAATGAGCTGTTTTATGTCCTACCCTAACAGCCTTCACTCCTAGGCAGAGCGCCAGGAAGTTGTCTGCCCCAGGGTAGCTGGAGGCCCCTGTGTAGCTGTTGGAATGACGTGTTAACAGTCCCTAGTTGCCAAGAGGGAGGCCCACATAAAAGAGGAGCTCCCCAAGCCAAGCACAGGATAGGGGTAATGAGGTGTTTAGCGTTTGAAAGGGACTCTGGAGCTCTCCAGCAGGATGGGAGAACCAGGCGAAGGGGATTTCATTCCTCAGTAAAAGAAGTGGTGAGGCAAAGCAGCAGGTAGGAAAGGGGAGGCCGGAAATGGATGATGCTACGAAATAAAAAAAAGGGAAGGAGGCAAATAACTTGTAGGGAGATCAAGGATAACTCAGTTTGTGACATGAGTCACAGCTTGAGGAAAATGACTGAAGTTCATTAAATCAGACTGTCACGATATTTAACAGATTTAAATATTGACTGACATTTACCCTTTATGACCAGACTTATGTGCCTGTTTCTCACACAGCTTTCAGGAAGCATACAGAATGTCCAGGATCTTTCAAAACCAACAGTGACTGTGTCCTAATATGGTATAGGCATTAAGTAAGTTAGTACATTTTTGGAAATTGGGTCTTCGTGGAGTCTTTTTATGGATTTGTACAGATAATTTGCTCACCATGATCCGTTTTTCAGACAGGCGATTAGGAAACAGTCCTCTTATTTCAGCGGGTATTTGTTGGGATAGTGGGGTGAGTTCTGTTCTGTTTGGGCAGTACTGGGGATCGAACCCAATACTAGACTACATCCTACAGTAGCTACATCCTAACAATACTAGCTCCATCCTAGACTATTATTATTGTCATTATTATTACTCAGGTTCTTGGTGAGTTGCTGAGTTGCCCAGGTTGGGCTTGAACTTGCAGTCTTCCTGTCTCAGCCTCTGAGAGTGCTAGGATCACAGCGCATACCGCCACACCCAGGCTGAAGTCCATTTATAAATTTACTCAACTCATGTTTTTAAAAACTCCTGTTACTACTCGCAGATATTCTTTCAAGAAAATGTTTCATTTTTTTTACACTAAAAATCAGATTAACTAGTTAGTTCACCCTAACTACCAACCTTTCTTTGCCCGGAGTAATGTTTAGTTTGATCATAAAATCCTATGCACTGTATCAGATTACAGAGACTCCGATGGCCGCGTTTTTCCAAAGTGCATCCCATAGGTAAGGACACTGTAGAAGAGTAGAGAGCCCAGCAGCCGCGGGAAGAAGGGTTGGCATTTTTAAATAAACTAAGGCTGAGGATGGTGGCTTGCATGGGTGTGAAAAAATTTGATGCGCAGATGTCAGAGTGTTTGCCAAAAACCTTCTCCCTCCCTACCTTAGGGACGACTGAATGGTTGTGTCCCTGAATGGGCTTCAAGGAGCTCCCCCAAAGGTGATAGGGACCTCAGTTCAGCTCACTGAGGAGTAGGTTTGTGACTCCCACCACAGAAAAAGAATGTAGGATGTGTCCGTATGAGGCGTAGTGCAGATTTATTAGGCAGAATTAAATAATAAGGGAAGGCAGGGAGAGACTCCAGCTGAAATGATTGGAGGGGCTCATGTGGATGCAGTAGTTCAGCCTGGCCTCCTCCCAGAAGCCTGAGACCAGTGTTTGAGGGCTGGTTGAGATGGGCCAGGGTGTGACTGATCATCACTGTAGCTGTAGTTTCCATACTGGAGGAACCCTTACCGTGTAACAGCAAGTTAGTTGCCCTGAGATGATTGTCCTTGCTCCGGAAGAGGGGAGCCACCTCGATTGATTGATTCCCGTCATGGTGTCATTTCTCCTGTGTGGGGACAGGTGGTCTCCTCCTGGGGTGGGCTGCAGGGTTCAGGAATCGGAGGTGCGATTGTAGGACTGAAGACCTGTAGACGTCTTTCCAGCAAGCCTTGGAAGTGGCAACCAGGAGTTCCGGTCCATTACTTTAGTTGCTTTTACCTTAGCGTCTTCATTTTTGAAGGGGAATTAGATAGATTAGGTTAATTTAGGGCAATAAAATTAGCAGTACACTCCTTGAGTGGTTAGTATGCCTGTGTGCAGAGCTGAGGGGGAATCTGTCTCAAGGTCTTAAGGTATTAAGGGAGACAAACAAAAAAATGGAGTTTCCTTGTCTCCATTCTGCCCATTTGTCTCTTCTAGCTTCCCTCAGGATGTCTTTGATTGGCATGAGTCGTGCTCTTGGCATAAGCAACATCTTTTTTAGAGGCAGCAACCTTACTGTCCATTTACCTAGACCCATTCCTAGGGAGCTCTCCCAGTTTTCTGGAAAAGCATCGCATGGGCTCAATTCAGTGATAAGCCAGTATCATGGGTGATGACCTTCATGTGCATAAATATATACATATTTATATGCGTGTGTGTGTTTGTGTGTATGTAAAAACATGTCAGAGAATTGCCCATTAAGAGTTACCCAAGTCAGCTAATCTTGAAATGTTCTGACTATCCAGAGTTGACATTTTCTGCCGTGCCACAACAGAAATAAAAGTTATGGTGTGTTTAATATGCCTGCCTTTATTCGGGTGTTTAGTATTACCTTTGATTTCATGGTGCTTGGAATGTTTATAGTCATCGTTACAGTAGGAAATTTCAAGGGAATCGTTTTATGGTGTGTATTTTAGTTCTTACTCATACCTTGGCTTCTAACTCTGTAATGTTCACTTGCCTTTAACGAAGGGAATTAGCTACCTTTTCAAACTTTTCTTTGTGTTCTAATTGTTTTTGGCTTCGATGGATTACAGCAGAGCCAAGCAGCACAAAGGGGGAGTTTTGAAGAAAAATCAGAAACCATTGATTAGCGAAATGCCTTCCCCTTCATGAACTTGGGAAGCAGTCTTGTATTTTGTCACAATTAGAAACAAAATTCTAATGTCCTTTAATACATCTCTTTTTTATCACTTAAGTATTTGATGTTGTTAATGTATGACGAAAGAGAGGGAAATATTTGTGTTATAAACTTAGAGTTGTATACCCTTGTTTCTGCATTTTCAAAGCCCTGTAAATGATGTGTTAGTTTTCCGTTACTGTAAAATAAATACCTGCCATAATCAACTTAGGAAGATAAAAGGTTGATTTTGGCTTACAGTGTCAGTGTCTGGGCCATAATCAGCCCTGATGCTTTGGGCCTGTGGCAAACCGTACACAGGGTGTGGGGAGGATGGGACGTGAAAGAGCTCTTGGCTTCGGCTCTGGCAGGTAGAAAGCAAGAAGGAAGGAAGAGCTGGGGTTCAGGTCACCTCACAGTGACCTAACTTCGTCCTGCTAGACTCCATGGTCCTTAAAGCTTCTGCCACCTCCCCACCACCCAGTAATGCCATGGCACAGGGACCAAGCTTTTCAAAATGGTGGCTATTTGAACTTAAAAAGAAAAAATGTAGAGCATGAATTCACCCAGTCCGTGAAGCAGTGCTATCCGTCGTGCACAGGCTAAAAGGGAAGCAGTGGGATGTAGTGAGAGGAGAGAAAGAGATCGCCGATGGCACAGTATTATTTTAAAGTTTCAGAAATGTGTGTTTTATGAAAGGAGAGATCTCAGAATACTGTCTTTTAAAAGGACTTAGATTTTCCAGCATTCACCCAATATACAGATATTCTGATTAACAGCTCTATGAAACCCTTCCTTCAATTTTGGGGAAACCAGCTTGAGACAATCAGTTCCTTCTGAGAATAGGTTCACGTACCTCTGTGTTCTGAAATAAGATATTCCTCTTGCATTTCCTTCCTTGTTCTTGCGCTACCCTTCTGAGCAATACAGGACTGTTTGAAAAGCTTTCTGTGGGACACAAGCTGTGATATTTCAGGATCATCACGGTGTCTTAGGTCCTTGCTCCATTTTTGCAGATACCACTCACAGAGAGCTTCCCGTACTTTTCCTGTTAGTTTCCTTCTCCTAAACGTTATTCGGACTTTTCAATACCTGTGCAGAACTGCTCAGAACCGAGTCTAACACCTTGGAGGGTATTCTGAAGAGGCACAGGGTTAGAAGTGTGTACTTTCTCCCAGTGTTGTTCGCAGTTCCATTAAGGAAATGAGGATTGCATTAGCTTTCCAGACAAAATAATTGCACAGGTGATTTATAATGAAGTGATTTTTAAGGTAATCATGTATGCTACTCTCTCATGTCTAGTACTTGTGGGTTTTTCTTATCTGAAATGAAATATTTTGCCATATGTTAAAAATGAACTGTGCATTAAATAATGCACATAAAGTCAAGTAAAAAATAACAAATAATATAAAAAATAGTATGGTATCGCAGGATTGGGTGTAGGCTCTTTTACTCATTTATTGTTTTTAAGCTCCTATTAACGTTTACATAGCATTTATTCCCTTGAATTAAGAAAACAGTTGGTCATAAGAACGTGTCCTAAGCTGTTGAAATCCAGAGTCCCTTAACCTGTGAAGTATCATTCGCCCAAACCTTGCCTTTTGGGACATGCCTGTCCCCACCTGGCTATTCTTGGGCCTGAACCTCTTGCCAGGTTTAGACACAGATCCTTCAACCACCATTCTTGGTCTCATGGATACTTAGCTAAAATTTGAACTATGTGCCCCCTGACATTAGTAGTTATGGTTTAGATCTAGCATGCACCTCAAAACCCTTGTGTTTGGAGATGGGCTTTTGTCTGAGCAGGCAGGTCTCTGGGCTGACCTGGAAAGGTGTATTCCTGTCCTTGACTCCTCCCTTCTCTCTCTGCTTCAGGGCCATCATGAAGTGAGCAGCTTTTCTCCCCAAACCACTTTTACCGTGCTGTTTTCACTTTGGAGCAAGCTGACCGTGGCCTGAATCCGCTGAGCCAAATAAGCTTGTCCTTGTTTAAGTTTGCAGGTGTTAAGTATTTTATTTTGTCCCAGAGATGAGAAGGATGACTAAAACCAAAAATTTGGAGTGTTGGGAATACTCCCATCATACTGGAATATTGCAGTCATTTCTGTGACTGTATACTTGGCAATGTGGTGTAGAAACTTTAGAACTAGTTTGCAAAGCTTTGCAAGAGAAGCCCTATGATGCCTTTAACAGAGTTTGATGAATGACACTGGTCAGAGCTCAGAAGACTAGAACTCTGATAGGAACTCAGGCAGCAAATGCCAAGCTTGGGAGATTTCAGTTGAGAACAAGGCCTCCATTAGCAGTTGAACTAGATGCCATGTATGTTACCCTTTTGGGAAAAAAATTGCCTATAGCTTATCTGTGTCCTGGAATTTTGCAGGAGGCTGAGATTAAGAGCAGTGGAGTAATTGATCTGGCAGAGGAAAATTTCAGACAGCCCCACATTCAAACTGTGGCATGGGTACTGCTGGATGCTTTTCACCGTATCTGTAGTGACAAACAGGGAGAAATGCAGAAAAGAATTTTTTAAAAAAACACTTACATTTTGGCCCAGAAGAAACTACATTTATAAACTTGGTGCCAAAACATGTGTGGTTGTGGAAGTGATTAGCATCATTAAAAAAGGAACCAAGCAATCTGTACAGGGACAGGAAAAAGGATGTTTTGAGGACTTCTCGGGAATCAGAAAAATCCTATCCATTTCAGACTTAGTGCTATGAGAGTATAAACTATTCATTTGTGAAGTTAGCCTCCGGGTCCCTTGCTCAAACAGTGACACCCAAGGAATGGGGTCCTCAAGGTTCATGTCCTCGAGTTCAACGATGCAGGCTCTCAGAGACCTCTACAGCTTTGTTTCAAGGGGACCAGACGACTGCTTGAGTTGGTGGCTTCATCTACATGATACTGATTTTTCGGGCATGGGGAATGTAAGAATTCAGTTGTTATGAAGCTTTCCAATCATATTTCAAAGGAAGGTAGGGGAGGCCAAGCCATGTGCCCCTGAAAGGGTGATATGTAAAGCTTGTGAGAGTTAATCTGAAGGTGCAGTGGAAACCCTAGGAAGTTAAATAAGCCAGGAATATCGAATGTCTGCCGATGACAGCTTCAGATAAAAGGTAGATCCAGTCTGAGAGAGAAGACATGTGGTCTGCAACCAGTAGGCGATAGGAGCCTGCCCAAGGCCTTTGGAGCTCACATGTTGCAGCAAGCTGCCAGTGCTGGGCATAGAGTTACAGGATATGATATTTGCCTTGCTGAGTTTTGGCCCTTCCTTGGCCCACTTCCTTTTCATCCCCCTATTCTGCTTCTTAGGAATGGGAATGTTCATGTTGTGCCATTATGTTGGAAGTGATTAACTTTCTTTTTGATTTTTACAGGAACTCACAACTAAGAGTTTGCCTCAAGTCTCAGAGACTTTAGACTTGGAGGTTTTAGCAATGGTGTAAAATGTTAAGATTTGGCAAGTGTTAGAAATGGATTAAATGCATTTTGCATAATGAGATGGAGTTGAATTTTGGGGGCGTGATGTATGGAATGTTATGGTTTAGATCTTAAATGTCCTTCAGAAGTCTTGTGTTCAAAGGTGGAGCCTGACGGAAGAAGGTAGGTTACTGAGGCATGCATGACCTGGAAGGGTGGATTCTTGTCCCTAGCCCCTCCCTTCTCCTCCTGCTTCCTGAATTCCGCGAAGTGACTGCTTTCCTTCCCTATTCCCCTTCTACCATGGTGTTTCTGCATTGGAGTAAGCCTCCCGTGGACTGAGCCCCCTGAAAATACATCAAGATCAAACTATTCTCCTTTAATTTGCAGGTGTCAGTATTTTTGTCCCAAGGATCTGAAAGTAACTAATACACTAGCTAACCACAGAGATGAACAATTCTTTTGAGGAGCGTAGTTGGGATCGAACTCAGGAGCTTGTACTTGGGAGGCAGGCACAGTGCCACTGAGCTAAATCCCCAGCCCAAGATGAACACTTTCTATTCAGCTTCTTGGCTGAGGCTTTTTCTACTTGCAAAAAAAACCCCACCATAGATCAGCTCATTAGCAACTTGTTTTCTTCACCCTCCAAATGTTTAAGGCGGAACTACCTTTTGGAGACACTCTGATCTTCACCTTCACATCTGGGGTGCTCTTCTAGATTGCAATCCCTGAATACTCTCTCTCAGTGGTTTGCTACATTTAGTTTTTAATAGCATTTTTCTCCTCCTCTTTCCAATTTGCAGCAATCTTGCGTACTTCCACAAACACATTTTTTTTTTTTTTTTTTTTAGCCCTGAGCATACAACCCAGGGCCTTGTGTATTCTAGGCAAACCCTTTACCACTGAACTCAAACACTTTCCCTAAAACTACATGTTTGGTGTTCATGGACTTAACTCAGACCTAGAAGTCACTTTAAAAGAGATACTTTTATTGTCGATCACCTAGAAAACTAGTCATTGTGCTTTTTATTTCTTCCTTTCTTTTTTCCAAATTTCTAAGCCCAGTGGAAAGAGATGAAAATGCTTCTATATTGAAGGGTCTAACTTTTGTTTTCTCTGCAGAATTTTCTGCTCTTCTCTGGCTGTTTTTTTTTTTTTTTTTTTTTTTCCCCTT
>NW_022900951.1:4536836-4562635 GCF_012274545.1 Fukomys damarensis
TTTTTTTTTTTTTTTTTTTTTTTTCCCCTTATTCACAAAATCATGCTATCTGTTGCTCATTGTATGTCTTGTTAGGGAAATAAACACAGACACACTGATAAGATGAAATCATTCTCTCACAACTCTAAGTCACATATTCTGTCAAAACAAGAAGTCTATGATTTTTATTCTAATGTTCCTTTCATTTTCACATCCCTTCTGTTTTCTGAAGAAAACTCCCTCTTTTTGAATACCTATCTGCCATTATTTAGAATGACTTCCTTTTGGAGATTGATTTCTCTCAGAAGCAAGGTGTAAGACAGAGCTTCTGATGCAAATAGGCCTTTTGGGACAGGATCCTGGGGAAGAGCAATAGGGAGTGGGAACTGGGACATAGGAAGGAAGATGATAGATATGGGTTTGTTATTAAGCATGTTATCCTCTGTCTGATGCAGATTAATTTTTCTCTGAGAGTTCCAGAAGGAAGTAAAACACTCTGGGGTGGAGTACTTGTGGAGATTCATTTTGGGGTAACCTAGAACTGCTTCTGGCTGTGGCTTCTCAGTTGGTCTGCAAAAGTAAAGTACACTTAACACTGTTAGTGTGGCCCAAATAATAAGCTATTACTTGGAGAAATTCAGGTAAGGAAGTATGGATGGATGCTCACATTTTTATCTCCTCAGTTTTTACATCTATTTCCAACTGTAATACTCTTTTGAATTATATTAACTTGTGTGGATGAGGGATTGGCTCCCCTGAATATCACTTAGAAATTTCTGGAAAGTTCTGCAGGCTTATGTGAGTATGAATGACATCCCAAAGACCTTTGTGAAAAGTTCTGTGTTTTGGGCATGTGACTGGAATCCTAAGGAAATTTCTGGAAAGTTCTAAAGCTTGGGAGTTTGGGTTAGACCCCCAAATTCATTCTGGAAAGTTTTGCATCTTGGGCATATGAATAGAGTCCCAAATAAATTTCTGAAAAGTTCTGAGGATTACAGCTGTGACTCTTGTGCTTACACATGTACTGTTTTGGTTTTAATTTGATAATTTTGAAATGTAAGGAACCTGGAATGGATTCCCCTGTCATGGGTGGTAAGTGCTTTTCTCCTTTATTGTAATATTGAGCACACACACAAACATACACATGTGCACACACAGACACCCCTCACGAGTACCTAGTAGTTCTCCTATACTTCCAAGCCTTTCTTCTGTCTTTATCTCCGATTGTATTGCTCTCTTTTGGCTTCCTATCCATTTCTGTTTCTCTTCTTCACAAATATACTTTCATACCTCATGGCATTAATGGAAATGAGAATCAGTGGCACATAGAGAGTGGGACATTCTGGGCATTTCCATGTAGCCAGAAGTCAGGACCCAGAAGTTGCCATATGTGTAGGAAAACATTTTCCCAATATGAAAACCCCTCAGATCTGTTAGGTCACTTGCCTTATGGGGAACTGGTGATGTTTCTCTGGGAAGGCCTCAATGGAAACATCTGAGCTGAAATAATCATAAACTCAGTTAGTGTACAAAGCCCTGCATATTCTGGGATGTCAGTGGTGCTATTTCAGCCTTGAGGAATGCCTATAGATCGCCTCTGAACCTCTGCCTGCAGACCATCCTACCCCAAACCTCTTTGCTTAGTAGTTATATTTCCGTCAAGCTTATACCTCAGACTTCAATCCTTATGATTCAATTTGAATTATTTTTTGTGGGTGGTAGGGAACTCTTACATAACAAAGTGTAAATCTTTTCTCTCTGTTAAATATACAGATATCGGTAATAATAATCAGTTAGAAATATATGTATTAACTACTGAATGAAAGAGTAGTGAAAGGATTCACTAGAAGCAACTGGAGTTGAATGGTTTGCTTCAAAAGAATGAGCCATGATCTCTCTTTCACATTATGTCCACATGGTCTATAAATTTTCTCCATCTGAACTCTTGACTTATGAACTCAATTTGTTCTCAAGGGCTAGGTGTAACTCAGGTTGGTTGTAAGCCAGTTTTTCCAATAAGAAGTAATGGAAATATCCGTAATGCATTCTCCCAAAGCACCCCCTAACCTTTTCATAAAAAGAAAATGTTGTATAATATGCATAATTTATCAGAAACACCAATGATTTTCCTAGTGTATTCACCAAAAAGTTGTAAAATGTGCATACTTTACCAGAAAAACTTTGATATTGTACTCACCATTGGAGTTGCCATCTTCAGCTAGCAAGAAGGGAGGATGAAATATAAGGTGGTTACTGTTTGGAAGGTCAGCCTCCTCCCATAAGCACATCAGGAATCTAGCTCTGTGGTGTCCTTTCTCTCCTTGGAAGTCTGTAGCTTACTGGGACCTGCTTCTGGCTCACTAGGTCTCAACTTTTTCAGAACTAAAGACTGGTCTAAGATTGTTAGTTTCCATCTTTTTCTTAACATTCTTCAATTTTATAACATGACATTGTCATCAAGCATGTGAATGTAACAGTTGTTTTTTGTTTGTTTGTTTGTTTGTTTTCCTTTCTCTGGGTGGGTCTTCTCTACAAATGTTTGTAGCTTTGTCCATTTTCCCAGGATTTCCTTTATTTCAGAAGAACTTTGCTGTAGATTATTGATATTGCCCCTCCTCTTCAGAAAGCTCCTTAGCTCTGTCACTCATCCAGAAGTTGCTACAGGTCATCTGTAGGCAATTTCTCTGAGTGTTCCTCCACCACCTCCACCTCTTCCACCTCAGCATCACCACTGTCTACGTGCGAGTCTGTGGACTCTGCTATATTGACAGTGTCATCAACCACAGGGTCACTTGAAGGCTCAGGCTCCTCTACACAGCCTTCACAGTCTCTGTCCTGTATAATTTTAGGCCACGCTTTCTTCTAGGTAGATCTTAAGTGTCTTTAGAAAGACACTGGCCCAGTATTTATCACCCCACACAGGAAAGGGTGTTGTAATGATCCTTCCAGAACTCTTTTAGATCTATACCTGAGACCATCTGGAAGCACTTCAACAATGGTTCCTTGGTGTGTAGCTTCATAAAGTTAGCTATAACCTTCTGGCCCATAGGCTGCAGCAGAGGAGTTGTATTAGGTAGGAGGAACTTGACTGAGATCCATGGGAATTCTTTACCCAATTCTTCTTCCCAATGTCATGGGTGAGCAGAAGCGTTTTCCATGGTGAAGAGAGCCTTCAGTGGTCAGCCTTTGTCCTCTAGATATTTCTTAATAATATGACAGAAAGCTTCCCTGTTCCACTCAAGAAAAAGTACTTTTGTTACTCAGGCTTTTGCGTTAGATCTCCATGTGACCCCTAGCCTATTCTTGAAACCTTTATGTTTTCTGGACACCCTAGGGGCTCTCAATGATAAACCAGGAGAGGCTTTATTTATCTTGAGGTTGCCACTTACAGGGCCACATAGCTTATCCTTCATAAGCTTGTGGCTTGGCATTTTCTTCTCTTCCTGGGTAATGTACGTTCACCTGGATATTTTCTTCCAGAAAAGGCCAGTTTCATCATAGTTGAAAACATGATGAAAGCAAAAGCCATTTCTCTGTGTCATGGTATTAAAGTGGTGCATGTAATTTTCAGCAGCCCTTTTATCAGCACTGGCTGCTTCACCGTGCCTAGTGACACTGTCAACTCTAGTTCTCGTTTTAAAGTTGTAAAACTACCCCTCACTGGCATGGAGTGTTTCACCATTATCACTCGATGGATTATCCGGATCTGCATTGATAGCCCCACCTTTTACCACAAATTATAGACTCAGAGAGGCTGTATAGTCTGATGTCTACCTTTTGTTTATCCACACTAATCATAGCCTCTCTACCTCATCTAACAACATTGATCATGACTTACTGATTTGAATAATACCTTTAGCAACACTCGCCCCCTTGTACGAATCTGCTCTCTCTAAGATTGTTGAGCTCATAGATTTTGACATGTTGTGCATATTAGTGAGATGCTACTCTCTATTTCTCCACAATTTCCTCCTCCTTTTCCATTGTGATTGCTTTCTTTATCTACCCTTCCTTCCTTAGATTCTTTTCTAGCTTCTGGGGGGTCATTTTGATAGCAGTAAATGTAGCTATTATATAAAGCAGTACCTGAAGTCACATCCACCAATATATGCACCTGGGCTCAGGCTGACAGTTATGAACGCTGGCGTATCCTTGTTCTGGTATCACAAGTCTTTGTTTACAACTGCACAAGTTTGGGCCCTCACTCAAGACTTTTGCTCTATTTTGAAATTAAAATTCCATTTGTAACCCAGGTTGTTCGTATGTGAGGCCAGTCATAACTCAAGGGCCCACTGTATATGTAAAATGTAATGGAAAAAGTTCAGGGTCATTGCAATAGCTATAATATCCACACATCAATAGAATGTATAACATACCTGAAGCCTTAACTCTGAATACTTACCATCTCTGCTCCAGAACCAAATAGATTCAGATGATATTGGGGATAGAGTTATTCAGGGAAAAATATGTCCCTTGGAAAACTGAATCTCTGAATAGATCTAAGAACTTAACATATTTGGAAAAAGAATTCTTGTTTCTCACCACTCTTTAGAGATAGACCTTGATATGCACAATCATTGCAGAATATAAATTTTGTAAACCCTAGGAGGTTATCAAAGGCATCTGCACACGAGTAATTTACTATACAGTACTGAAAGGAACTAAAGGATTTGGTGTTAAATTATGAAGAACATAGATTCCTCACTTGGACAGATGTGGAGGATTTGATTCTGTGAGTGGAATTTAAGAGTCAAAGGCTCTATGTGTCTGTAACACAAGCCAGCTTCTGCCCAATAAGGCAGCATACTCACACTCAATAAAAGCTGTTTCTGAGATTTTTAGCATTCTGACTTTAAAAACATCCCCGAGATGCCAGCAGCCCTCTGGGGGAAAAGTGTTATTTGTATTCATTTTGTTATTTCTGAAGGTCGTCCATAGTGTGTCTTTGCCTATTCCTGATGTTTTGGTTTCACCAGCGAAAACCAAAACAGCAACAGTGTGTAGCAAATCTGTACCCATTTTTCGTTCTGAGGAAGTCATTTCGTTGCACTGAAATGACAGGATTTCATCTACTGCAGTGAGTCACATGCACAAAGATTTCTGTGACAGTGGCTTTTGGAGGATGAATGGAATGTGATGACTTTGAAGTCAGATAAGGAGTCTGCAAGTCACATCTGCTATTGCTTCAGTACTTGTGTCACATAAGGAGTTGAGCTCTGGCTTGAAAGTCCTTAAACAGATCTAGTACTTGTAGAAAGCAAACTGATAGAAAGAGAGATGGAGTGAGGTGTGGTGGCACAACCCTGCAATTGCAGCACTCTGGGGGTCTTGTCAGGTGTATCGCTAGTTCTACAGTAGCCTGGGAAACTTAGCAACTTGATAAGACTCTGTCTCAGAATGAAAAATAGGAAAGGTCTGGGGATGTAGCTCGGTGGTTGAGATTTCTTGCCTAGCATGTGTGAGTCCCTGGGTTCAAATCCCAGTCCCATCATAAAATAAAAATAAGATGTGTGTTCTTAAAGTACATTCATGCATTTTTTTAAAAAAGAAAAATCTACTTTAAAAATAGATTGTCAATCTCCTCTTTTCACAACAGAACCCAAAAGCTTTAATATGTGTGTTGGTCGATGCCTGACCCTCAAGAATGAGCTGTGATTTTCCTGTCTTCCTGTAAAGCAGAGGTTACCTTCCGGACAAACATGGCTGCCCCTGGCTATTTGCCTTTCCGGGAAGTGGCCTAGAGTGCTGTACTTGTTGAAGCAGTGGTTTTATTTTATAATTTTCCTGCCCTTGCTTCACTTTCATTGCAGAGCTTGTGGGAGCTACCGGCCTTGAGGTATACCAATATTTTCCCCATTGCTTAGAAGTTCAGACTTACCTGGAAATCTTGTAGTTTTCCTGGTGGCTTTACGACACTATCTTTCAGGAAATTACAACTACAAGAACTCTGCTTCTCCAACACAACTCAAGGGAGGCAGCAGTTATCTCCGGGCTCTAGAGTTTCACCCAAGTTCCTGTGCCAATCCCAGGAAGGGCAGAAAGTTCTTATGTTCTTCCAGCTCTGAACACCCAGAGGGGCAATTCCCCCCAAGCCTTAATGGTTCCTGAGAACTGGGCTCAGTTTTCCAAACCTCCCCATGGGTGAATTCATGTCTGAATAATCCCAAGAGTCCTGCTAGTGAGTCTTCTGCAACAGGAAGACACACCCGTTAGCAGCTTGACAAGTAAGGTGCACTGCGACTCATGTACAGAATGGAACCGGCAACCTGGGGTGGATCTGGCAAGCTCATGGAGTCAAAGAGGACCTAGGCTTTTTCAGACTCTCTGCTTCACCGTGCCTCGTGCACTGTTGTGGCTGCAAGAGACAAATCCCTTGGTAAGGTAAACTATGAAGTACAGTTTCTTTGATGAGAAATTTGACAAGTATACAGAGATAAGATGTTTTGCTAAAATTAAGCACTTTCTCAAAGCACCAGTCACACGCCTGTACTGATGTTGTCCTGTGTCAGATGGGCTGCGCTAGGTCCCTGGAAATCCCTTTCCCCGGTGTTCTCAGTGGGGACAGAGAAAAGGGGTGCTGTTGTACATGCACACTGCAGATTCTCGCTGACATTCGAGTCCCCTTGCTGCTAGGAAGCTGGCTGGGTCTGCAGCCGCCTGCTGTACTTCCTTAGACTCCCGGGCTGGGGTGCATGCACTTCCCTGCCTCCGGGAGGGTCCTGAATGCTGCAGGACACCCTCATCTCCAAGGTCAGGCAGCCAATCCTGCCATGGCTTCCTGCACGTGCCTGCAGGGCTCCCGCTCACACCCGGAGGGAGACTCTAGATTGTGGCCCATCTGTACCCCTTAAGGTTTCCACCCTTTTCTGACCACCTGGCCTATGGACTCCGGGGAACCGCACCCAGCAGAAGGTCAGCGGCCTCCACGCCCGTGCAAGGTCCAAGCTGAGTGTAGAGATTCTGTCTAACAAGGGATATCATCAAGGAATCAAATGCTAACAGATGCAGGGGATGCGCTGGGAAAAGGGGACTGTTGTACACCGCTGGTGGAAATGAAAACTAGTACAACCGCGACGGAAAGCGGTATGGAGATTCCTTGGAAAACTTAAAAGTAGAAGTGCCATTTGACCCAGCTATCCCCTTCAAGGTGTCTTCCCAGAGAGTCAAGGACATCGTAATACAGTGGTCCATGGACACTCATGTTTATAGCAGCCTGATTCATAGCAGCCACATCTTGGAAGTAGCCACTGTAGCCATCAACAGGCGACTGGATAAAGAAATTGTGCTGTTTATACGCAGTGGAGTACTACTCTGTCGTGAAGAAGGCTAAACTTGAGTCATTTGTAGGAGAATGGGTGCATCTTGAGACCATAACGTTAAGTGAAATAAAATAGACATCTAAGCTTTAACATCATGTGATTTCTCTTATATGAAAACCCCAAATTATAAATGAAGAGTAGAATTAGGATTAGATAAGAGGAAGTAGGGAGATAAATCTTCCTCAAATGAGAAAGGGATCAAGAGATGTGACAAAGTGAGGAAAGGAAGGAGAGAGTATGAAAAAAAGCAATTAAGATGTATTATGTACGTGTGCCGACATTACACAAGGAATATAAACCTTATGTACTGGAAATATATGCAACAACATAAGAAATAATTGTACAGTAATTGAATATACAGCATTAGATGAATAATTAATACCCACTCATCAGCTGATGCATCCACCTATAGGTATATATGTATGCATGTCTGTGCTTGCTATATCAAATAAGGATATGTGTGTGTGTGTGTATGTGTGTGTGTGTTTATGTCTACTTGTGTATATCTGATGTAGAGAACTGATAAAATATGCAGGTATATACATGGTCTTATTTCTGTGTATTGATCTTTAGGCCAGGCTGTCTTTCTGATAACTTCCTGATACTCAATTTGGTGTCCCTATGTAAACCCCTGGATGTAAGGTCCAGATACGTCATAGGACTTTGGGAACATAGAATAGACTCTCTCCAACCACCCCTGCACACACACACACACACACACACACACACACACACACACACACATCAAAACAAAACCAAAAAACAACAAAAGGAGCTGACCTATTCCACAAGCTCCATGGGTCATATGAACCAATCTTAAATCATATTATGTAAAATAATGGAGATTTAGTTATGTGCACCCTTGAGTTTGGGAATTACGATTTATCTCTGGTGTGATACTTTCATTTCCTTCCCCCAGTCGGATCTCAGTGTAACAGTGAAGAGATCAATTCTTCTGTTCCGTACTTAAGTACATCTCAGATTGAAGATTGTGTCTTAGAATTTGAGAGCAGGAGAAGACCTTACAGTCACTGTTCCGAGAAGTCTTTGTTCCTCATGAAATCAACTAGGTTGAATGTCGTCTTACAAAAGAACAGTTTGGAAAGAGATACAGGCTTTCTGACATTTAAAAATTTGTTTCATGCAGAAGAAAAATGATTGAGAAATACTGGTGTGATCAGTTATAAAGCAGAACTTTCAAAATGAAAATGATTTGTTAAAGTAGAAGGGTGAATTAGGAAAAGGCGAAATATCTCGGATCACTTGAAAGATTAGGATTAAGTTGGCAGTGATAGGAGATCACACAAAGCTTTTCAAGATTTACATGAAGCTCTGGAAGTGCATTGTGTTGACCGAAAGAAGAAGATACCTAGAGAAAAGATTCCACCAAGGTGATCCGCATTTGTGTGCCTTATAAAGGACTTAACTCTGAGGTCAGTGAGCTAGATGAGACCTAAATAGTGTTCCTTTCCTCCTCCCCATCTCCTTTAGTTTCTTCTTCTCCATCCCCAGGTTGTACTATACCAAGCAAAGAATCCTCAACTGCTGAAGTATTTTGGAAGTCTGATGGGCTCTGTTTACGGCAGTTTGGAATTTTATCTTATTTTCCTTCCTCAACAGTCTGAAAGCCAAGATAGGATGTCTTATATCCAAGTTCCCTGCCTATATCAAAGTTTTCCCGCCTTCCCATGGCATCATGGGTAGCTGCCACTATCATTTATAACAGCCATTCCTTTAATTAAGACATTGATTATGTACCAAAATATGATACTTATCAAGAATACTAAGAGGATACCACTGGAATCACTGGAAACCAAATTTGGGTTAAATAAGATGGATTAATGAAGCTAATGAGTTTGAAGGAACATAGAATTTTAATCTCCCGCTTATCCCATACAACCCAAATTTGTCTCTGAATTTTGTCAGTATACTTCATTTGTGAAAAATGACCGAAACTTTCTGTGGCCTGCATAGATCACGAAAGAAATGTGTGATTTAATGTTTAACCACCTTCTGTGCAAAGGGCTTTGGGGTATCAGCCCTCTGAATATCCTAGGTAGTCCCTTGTTAAAAGTGAAATTCTGGGGTCTTGGGATTCAGCTGTGTGGTGCTGCTGCCTGCTTCACAAGTGCAAGGTCCTGAGTTAGATCTCTGGTACACACGCACGCACGCACACACACACACATGTGAAAATCTGAGTCTGAAATAAATTTGGAAACTTTCAAAGACTGACCAGGATGCGCTGTGATGACCTGAGCGGACTGTTGAGTCCAAGTCACAGCCATGGGGCTGCAATTTTAAGAAGGAAGCAAACTGTGCCTCAGTAATTCCCACAGGAGAACACTCCATGAGAGGGCAAAAGGGATTTCTGTGCATCTCTGTGCACTGTGTCCTTGTAACACACACGATGCTTGTATGCCTGGAGATTTGTTCAAGCTCACTGGGGTGCTGAGGAATTGGAGGGGCTCCTTAAACATGTGGCAGCATGCCCCGTAATAGCTAATTAACTGCTAACCCTGGTTAATCTGACATCCACGAGGAACCTCCTTTTTATTATTTTATTTAAACTTTACAATTGTAGTATCAGGGTTGGGGGACGTAGCTCTGGGGTAGAACACTTGCCTGGCATGGATTCAGTCCTCAAGCAGCACAAAAAAATAATTTGGGTTTTAATTTTTCATCCCTCTTTCTGAAAACAAAACCCGATGATTTGAACACATATCCCTTCCTTCATTTGTTCACATGATTGTGCTGAGAAGTTTAAATTAACTTTGACATTATTTGGAAAAATATACATATAGTAAAGATGTATGTATGGAAGATAATGACATTGCACAGGCCCTCTGATGCACTGTATTCTACCAGTGCCATTGATAGCTAAGTCGATGGCATTCTGACACTGAGCTTAGACGCTGCATTCCCATTCTTGTCCACGTCTGTGGGTGCATATTTCTGAGTCTGTCTGGTCTTCTGATGAACACCTGCATTGCAGATGCCAGCCCCAGCCTCTCATTAGCCTCCTCCCTCTGTGGAGCCTCAGAAGTCACCACGGTGTTTGTGTAGCCACGGACTGAGGCCTGAGCTGGCTGCTTGCTGATCAGCAAGGACCTTCCTGGGAAAGTCTCCTGAGTGACAGGTACATGGCCACATCCTGCTTCCTCGTTACCTCCTGCGCCATGACCCTTTACTGATAGCCTTTATCAGAGCAGAATCAGAATTTAGGGCACAGATGGCTGAGCTGCTTGGCATTAAAAGGTTCCACTGGGAGATGACTTGGGATTCCTGCCCTCAAATAGCTCTTCTTGGAAAGGGGACAAAGGGTTACATTTCAGGGCCCAAAGGCCCGCAGGGCTGTCTTTTATTCCCTCCCACTATGCTCAGTGATTCCTGACCCTTGAGAGGCAGGCTTAAAACATCAGAAGAGCAGAAAGCCCAGAGGGTCCCACAGGGTCCCGGTGCTGATGAGCCTGCCCTCAGAGTCTCTGCTGCCACCTTATTTGCAGTGACAGTTTTCCTTAGCAAGCTGCACTGTGGAGAGGAGAGAGGCTGGGTCACAGCCCACCTCAGGAACCACAGACTCATACACCAACAGCTGTACTGGAAGTCACGCACCATGACTGACTGGACTGCTCTGATTGGACACCCAGGAAGCACAGTTCTTTTCCAAAGCTGGGAAAAGTTCAGTCAGACAGAACCAAATCCCAGGGTTGCAGGACACAAAGCACAGACGGGTTGAAATCAGTAGGCGGCCTTCCGTCACCAGCATCACCAAGCAGAAGTCAGCTGTGGAAGATGTGGTGTTTTATGATGACATCTAGTGACGTTATGGCTTTTATCAAGTTGTCCCTCCAAAGCCTCAGGCTGTCATAGGTGGGGTTTTTCAGAGGCGGCTGGGTTTAGGGTGTGTGATGCTGGGATTAAGTGTTTGGTGCTAGGGTCGAGGGTATGTGATTATTAAATTAATCCACTAATTGGTTTGGCATAGTTCTGAGTGTGGATAATGGGAAGGCCCACTCTGGGTGTGAATACCACTGGCCGTAATGGTGTATACCCTGGTTAGAATTTAAGGGACGGAAAGAGGGCTGCTGCCATCGCTTGCTGCTGCTTCACTACTTTGCTGCTTGCTGCCTTCTCCTGCCATGGACTGTTTCTCCTCAGTCGTGTTTCTCTGCCTTGGAGCCAGCCAACTGTGGCTATAAACCTCTATAAACTGTGAGCTGAAATAAACCTTTCCTCCTTTAACTTTGAGTGTTGGGTATTTTGCCTCAGCAAAGAGAAAGTAACTGAGACAGATGGCTAATGTGAGAGTTTGTCATCCTAACTCTGGCATCATTTTACAGTAGCCATGGCAATCCTAAGTGAGTCAGTTTAATGGGGTGATTCTCTCATTCACAGAAATCATATATGTACTTCTGAACCCTTAATATTTGCCGAGTTTGGAAAACAAGGTGTCGAGGTGATGGATGAAAGTGACCTAAAGGACATAGCCAATGCAGTCTTTGTTTTCTCCATTGCTTTTTACTTTACATTTTGACTAGTTCTTACAACGGTCGGGACTTATTGAAAACACATGAAACTTGAACAATATACAATCGTTCTATGGCACAAAAATATGTAGTATGGCAGCTGTGAGAAGCAGAAATATGAAGCCAAAGCACGTTAAAGGTGGCCATTTTTCTTTTGCTTTCTTTTTAACCCACCCCCCACCCCCCGTTGCAGATAATGGTGTGGAAACTTTACAATTTTCCTGCTCTGCTGTTAAGAATTCTTGCATGGTGGCTTCCACGGTTTTGAACAAGGAGATACTGAAAGTCTCAGTAGGAAAAGCACACCCCTGCCAGGCCATTTTCTTCTTCCTATACCTATTCAAGTTGCAAGGCTATGTGGGATACTGAATGTTTTAATGAGGCTCAACTATACCCTCAGCATTATGGTTCTGCTAACAAGGAAGTAGGGGAGAGTGGGTATTCGGTAGGCAAGTGGTGTGATGGATTGTCCCCTCAGATTTCAGCAGCAGTGTGGGCAAACATTCATGCAGCCAGAGAAGGCTCTTCGTGAAGGTCAGGCTTACAAAGTGCTTTGAGAGATTCGTGTAACCTCTGGAGAGGGGGAGGTAATTAAGAGCAGGTGTTACGGGGACAAACATGCTAGGCAAAAAAATCACTTCATTCCAAAAAACATGAGGCTCCCCTTCTCCTAGAAGAAAAAGGAGATATATGTGTTGTAATGAGGAGAAGGCTGTAGCTAAAATGCAGGATACATTAAAAGCAATTAGGGAAATTATAAAGAGTTTGAAAAACAGGCAAGTCATCTTTTTTATTATACATTACGTTTATTGGTACATTTTAGGTATATAATATGATGACTATCATCATTGGAAATTTATACCTTTACGTTATATGTCTCAGTTCTTATTTTTTTCCCCATTCCTCTGCCTGCCCTTCACCCCCTCTGCCCTGTCCTATTTACAATGACTTTGTTTCCATTTTTTTTTTCCTTTTCCCGCATGTATTCCTTTCCCTTGTGTCCTTTCTCCTACCCTTTCTGCTTCCCCTTCCCCTTTGGACCTTTTCTTCCTTTTTCACATTATCTGTTATATATTTTGATGCTTATTTACACTTTCAGTTTCTTGCACCCAGAGAAACTTCTGTGTAGGGAACAGGGAAAGGAGTCGTTACTAAAACCCCTGCAATAAGTCCTGGTCTCCTGTGAGCCATGACAGCACAAAGCAGATTAAGTTATTATACAGGAAAGGTGGAAAAAATGAAAATTTGAGAAGAAGTTGAGCTCTGGGCCTGATCATTGCTACTCTGGGTGGCAAAGACTAAAGCTACCCCCACCCCCACCTGCCACCTTTTGACGCAAACGTAACAAATGAGTCAGGGCTGAGAGGGTTCAGTACATTGGGAGAAACAAATGTAACAGATGACTCAGGGAGCATCACAACATCCCTGGACCCTTAAGGTCCTTCCTGTAACTGAGGGCACAATGGAACCATGTCTGGAAATGCCATCGCTGACCTGCAGGCAGGAGAACTAGGCCTAATCAAATGCTTTTCCCCCAAAATTATGTAGAGTTGCCCCCAAAAGTTCTGTCTTTGCATGTTCTTTCTGTAGCAAAAACCTGAACCTGAATCCTTTAAGAGAAAAAGAGGTTGCTGTTGCAAAGTTCAACTTCAGGTAGCAGCCTATGTGGATGAAACCAGTGCCAGGGGTACTTTTGCTTTCTAACAACTTCCTCTTGCAGTAACTAGCCCAGTCTTGGGAGACCTACCTCACTTCCAACACAGCGTTTAATGGTTTGAATTCACATCGCCTTTACCCCACCCCATCCCACCCCCGACCTCCTGTGCTAAATGATTAGTTGCCATCTGATGGACTTTTGAAAGCAGTTGGATTATGCAGGCTCTATCTTCATGGGTGGATTCATCCATTGATAGATTCATAATCTTTAATTGCATTTGGGAAGTGATGAAGACCTGGGAGGTGCGACCTAGTTGATGGGAAAAGATCAGAAGCTTGGAGACCATATCTTATCCCTGATCCTGTCCTCTCTGGATCTTCACCTTTTCTCTCGTTCCTCACCACCATGATAGGAATAGCTCTGCTCGACTATGGTTTTCCCCCATGTTCTGCCTCACCTCTGGGCCTCAGCAATAGATCTTGACCACCGTGGATGAAAACCTCTGAAACTGCATCAAAATGAGTCTTTCCTCCTCTTAGTGACATTCTTCAGGTATTTGGTCACAGGGGTAGAAACTAACAGACGCAGTACCCCACATGAGCTTATTTCCCCCCACTGTAGCTTCTCTTTTATCTTTTTTTTTTTCTTTTTACCAGGAATCAAACTCAGGACCTTGCGCTTGCCAGGCAGGCATAGTACCACTGATCGACATCCCCAGCCCTGTACCCACTCTTGATCACTCCCAGCAGTCAAATCTTTGGGTAACAGGCCTTATGCAAACCACAGCACAAGGTACAGAGGAAACTGTGGGGGCCACCTTATTGAACATACCCAAAGCAGGCTGTGAGCAGCTCAGATTGTAAGGAGTTAACTCTGCAACTGACTTGGCTTTGAGAATCAAATCCGGCTGGGACCTACTTGCTGAGGTCAAAGAAACTTGCACCCAAATTCTGTTCCCAAAGTTAAATAAAAACTATCTTTTGACTAAAAAGACAAAGTTAATTATTCACCACAGCCTATATTTTGTCTGGTCTGTAGACTCCTTCATCTCTTACTTTACAGGCCCTGCCTGCATCAGCAGCCTATGCATAGCAACTCTACCTAGCCCTTTACCTCATTCTAACTATGGTGTCACCACTAAATATTGACACCTCTGGCTGTTCAGGGCCTTTGCTTGTTCAGTCTTGCTTGCACAAGCATTGGTCATCCCAGTTCCCTATATCTCTTCATCTCTAAGTCTTTCTCTTTTCATGTGTTGTCGCATCCAGTAGGAGATTGGGATCCACTGGGGGGGAGTCTCTGATAGGAAATGAATCTAGTGTTTGTTAAAGCTTTGCCATATGGAGGTCGGGTCATGCAACAGCATGCAGAACAAGGGAAAAAAATTGGCTACGTAGCGGAAAGAGCAATGGATCAATGAGGTGGATATTTCAGAGTGTCTTGCATTGTGCAAGGTAGGTGTATAGCAACGTGTCCTAACTGAAGAAAAAGGAAAGTAAGCCTCCTAAATTTCCTAGCAACGTAGCATAATTGGTATGTGACCTGCAAGAAAGCTGGAAAGAAGAGAGACCTTTTGAGGAAAGAGGATGGTCCCATTTGAAAGGCAGTTACATTCAGGAAATAGTTGAGTGGGTTGTAGGCACACAGGATGTAGGAGCAGAACACAGCAGGGAGATCTGCATGTTTTTAGGTGGGATTTGGTGTCATGGTGGTCACCACGGAGGGCGACTGTTTTCTAAAGAGATGAAGGTGGAGAATGATATGGAATACAAAAAATGGGGTAAGGAATAGGCTGCTGAAAACGGAAGACCATGAAGTGACAGAGACATGGCACATAATTGGCCATAATCAACAGTAAAGTGACATCTTAGACACCCAGAAAGAGTGATGGTGTAGAGGCGCTGTGCGGCCAGCAGAGTTTAATAAAAACGAGAGGTCAAGAGGAGTGGACCATAGTAGGCAGTTAGATTTGAGTGCGTAAGACAGTTCACGACACTGAGAAATTGGTATTAGTCAATGAGAAATAGCCATTCTGCAGGCATTTAAACAGGGAAGGTGAGGGAAGAAAACAAGTTAATAGTAAAGATCAAAAGTCCAGAAAACCCAGCACAAGCTTGGAGAAACTGTGAGCTCCAGTCCCTTGTTTTTTTCTTTTCCCTTAAGTCAGAGATAATCCAGGTGTCCTTGGAAACAAACACCTGTACACAGTGCCTTCATATTGCCTGAACAGCTTCTCCAATAGGTGATAACGCACATATATTAACCATACCATGAGCCCTGTGGAATGTACTATTTCTTCCTGCATCACTGATGATGTTTCCTCTAACCAGAGAAAGCAAATCTTCTTAAAAAATAGGTTTTGCTATGTTAACAAAATATTTATTTCAGGAACTGTAGACATAAGCTTTATTGAGAATGTGCTTCAAGCCTCAGTGAGAATATACACCAGTCTAGACTCACCAGAAACAAAAAGCAAAATAAGATAGCTGCTCAAGGGTTCTGAATATAAAGGAGAGAACAAGATGGAAAAGTTAATTATCCTGATCCGATTAGTGCATATTGTTGTATGCGTGTCTTGAAAGAGCACACTATATCTCACAAATATATCCAATTACTATTTTAAAATTTTAAAAAATTTAGGGCATGGAAATGCTTGTGACACATTGTATATATGTATCTAATTATTACACTATTCCATAAATACATACAGTTATAATACTAAGAAAAAGAAATAAGAGCATATATTACATTTTTGAAAGCCATAGATTTAATTACAATAAAAATAAATAGGAGCAGAGAAAGATTAAAAAACTCAGCAAAGGGCTAGGAAGCTCAGTGGTTCTGCTGCCTGCCTCAAAAGCCTGAGGACCCGATTTTGATCCCCAGTGCAAAAATATAAATAAATAAATAAAAGCAGCAAAAAATGAATCTGGCAACTAATGCTAGGTTTAGTGCCATATAGTTGAATCTCATTCACTCATGACACTGTGGCAGGAAGATCACAAGTTCAAGGTCAGCTCACACAACTTAAGGAGACCCTGACTCAAAATAATACCTAAAAAAATGGGGATACAGCTCAGTATGACTTCCTGAGTTCAATTACCAGTCCTGCAAAAATAAGCAAATACAAAAGTACATGAATAAAAATAAATTTAAGTGGCTATAGTTTATAGCTCAATGGTAGAGTACTTGCATGGTATGCATGGGCCCTGGGTTCAATTCCCCGTAACACACACACACACACACACACACACACATGCAGAATCAAGCCCCTGAAGATGGGCATTTGAGTTTCTGGTTCATTCCTAAAGTAGGATAGAACTTAGGGTTCTCTTTATCACCTATGATTCTTGATTTTGTCACTTATAAGATAATCTTGAAAAGATGATTCATAAAATATTTTTTATGCTCTTTTAGCTTGTAGAAGAAGAGTGTACTTGTCATTTTTGCATCACTGTAACAAATACCTGAGATGAACAATTTATAAAGAGAAGAGGGTTCTTTTGCCTCACTTTGTGAAGGTTTCAGTCCATGACTGGCCGGGTGGCTCTGGGCCTGTGGCAAGTCAGCACATGGTGGTAGGTTTGCATTGTAGAGCACAGCTGGTTACCTTATAGCCCAGAAGTGAAAGAGGGGAAGAGGAGTGGGCTGGGTTTCCACCACCGCCTCCATCGGCCCACTCCCATCGACCTAGAGACCTCCCATTAAACAACTCTTAATGGGGACATAGGCTGGAGATGAGTCTCTATCCCATGGGCTTTGGGGGGACATGCCAGGTTCAAAGGACGCAGAGAGGTGGAGATTTGGAAGTTGGGAATTTAGAGAGCACGCTTCTTTGCCAGTTGCAAGAAGCAACCTCTAGGTGGAATGTCTCCCGATGGTACTTGATTTACTCATCATCTGAAAAGGAAGATGTCATAGTGTCATTTGTGCTATCTCCCTTTATGAGCCTGTCCTTTCTTTCCGCTCATAAGTCCAGCTGGCAACTACCTCTCTTTGTAGGTGTATTTTATCACTAGCTGCAAGGGGCACCTGCATTGTCACTCTTGAAATTAAAAAAAAAAAAAATAGTGGATTTGCAGTGATCCTTGGTTTGCATTCTCAGTAGAAATCAGGCCTTTTAACCTTCAGATGTATGGAAAAAACAGAGGCCAAGACCTTGCCAGCATAATTTATGCAGGTGAACACGACAGTCTTTTTACTAAGGAAGAAATTTTAAACAGTGTGATGAGGGTCTTGTGGTTACTTTCCTTCTCAGCTTCTCAGATCCTCAGTTGTATTAGACAGGCAGCTTGTATAAAAACCTTCATCGGGGCAGTGAAACGCAGGCATTGGATCCTGTGGCTTACAGGGATATGGATTTCTAGGGGCTCAGAAGAAAATACAAGTATCAAAACCATAATGAAACTTAGAACCTCTCAGATACATGACTTACAGAGTCACTCTTTGCAAGAGCAGTTTCTTTCTTTTGTACTGGGGGCTGACACAACTGTAAGGCTCAGTGCACCTGTCTGAGGCCCTCAGAGTTCTCCAAATACAGCCCGGATGAGAGGCCAGGTCAGGCTACCTTTAACGCAGCAGTGAAAGCTGGTGGATCAGGGCTGTGTACACAGACAGGTAGGGACAGGCAGAGCTTAAGACCCAAGGGCACGGAAGAGTGTCTTGAGTTTGTTTTGCCTGTAGCTGCACAGCTTCCCAGCACAGATACAGAAGAGGAGCTGGCACCTTCAGAAGTCTGGGAAAGTGGCCAAGGAACGCTCCTGCTTTGGCGCACAGAGGTGGTTGCTGCAAAAAAACATCAGAAAAAGTCACGGCAAGCACATGCCCAGTGCTGCATGCCCAGCGCTGCGTCTGTGAGGTGAAGAGGTAGGGCCCGGCATGAGGAAGGGTGCTGATGAGAAGAGTCCTTTCGCAACGTCAAGAGGCTGTTCCCCACGTGGGACTTGCGTGATTCAAATTCACTGCGAAGAGGCAGGGCAAATCCCTGGTCACTCAGAATGCCAAACTGGGAATTCTTTCTTTCCTACACAGTATTTACATGTGAAGCCATCTATTGAGCCGAAATGATGAATGCATCTTTATAAAGAAAAATCTAAAGTATCATTCAAAGAGCCTATTCTTCAAACTCTGGGCGAAGATTCTTTCAGTGCAGGCCTACATACTGTATAAGCTCTGACTCCCTGAATAGGCTTGAATTTCTGGAACCTCAGGCTTTGGGTGGCAGTGAGGTGAGGTTTTGCAAGAAGAAGAATGCACACATAGACACACAGATTATTTGCTCTGTAAGCCTCATTTTTGTCATCAGGAGAGCAGGTGTAGAATATATACAAAGCCATGTAGACTTGGGGGGGGGTTCTGTAAAGAACTCATTTATCTCATTCATTGCAGTGTCTAGGTATCAGTCATAGCTTTCTCCTTAGCTGTGTCATCTGAATCGGTCATTTGTGTATTTCTATTCTGTAAAGAACTCATTTATCTCATTCATTGCAGTTTCTAGGTATCAGTCATAGCTTTCTCCTTAGCTGTGTCATCTGAATCGGTCATTTGTGTATTTCTGTCATCTGTGTATGTACCATCCATTGAGTCATCTGTGTCTATTATCTGTATCCCTTACTTCTGTGTATGTATTGTCTATATCTAGCCCTCTGCATATATGAGGTGTTTCTGGCCTCCCAACATGTTTGCAAGACAAAGCCTTCATAATAAAGAAATGGAAGTGTATCAGTGTCATCTACGCCCTTTGCAGAGGGCTTCTAATCCCACACACTTTGATTCATGAGGTCAGGTTATTCATGGTGTCAGCAGTTATTTCATGAGTATCAACCTTGAGCAAAGCTCACAGTGAAGTGACTAAATATCACCCTCCCTTATCATATTGTTGCACTGCACTTTTCCTAAAGTTGTGTATCCAGCAGGCAAGCCAG
Source organism: Fukomys damarensis (assembly GCF_012274545.1). Classification (NCBI taxonomy): domain Eukaryota; kingdom Metazoa; phylum Chordata; class Mammalia; order Rodentia; family Bathyergidae; genus Fukomys; species Fukomys damarensis. The sequence goes on from NW_022900951.1 coordinate 4,556,242, forward strand.
GTTTTTCCCGATTTTCTTTGCATAATTATATTTCTTTGGTCGATGAGCAACAGTAAAAACTGAACTGAACTGAGACCATCGTAAGAGTTATGTAAAAGATGGTGTCCCTGTGTTAGAGGAAAATCCACGTCCTAAATCCAGGCCCAAACGTGAGTGTAATTATTATGGTTTTCAATAAAGCCAGAGTCAGAAATTTTTTCTCCATAAATGTGTTTGTTTGGTGTTAGTGATCTGTTTCTTGTTTCTCGAGTGAGTTGCTCTGTTTTCCTTCATGTGTCATTGCTGCCCCTGCTGTCTGTAAAGGCATCTAAGGAAACAGCATCAGTTAATTCCGTCTTCACAGAAGCTAAGGTTTCTGCTAAACTGATCTGTTCAAGGCTCCTTTGGAAAAAGCGGGGATGTCGTTTTAATCTTACACCCTGAACTCTGAATGAAGTGCTTCCAACCAGCTTCTTTGTAGCAGTCAAGGCGGGACATTCCATTTATTCCTGCTTGGAGGGGAGAGAAGACTTAGGTAGCCAGGGTCAGAGTTCTGAGGGGGTTTGGAACAAGCTGCTGGAAGGCAGAGGTCACCGGGTCGCCTTAACAAGGTTCCTGCAGCGTTTCCAACCGGGCTGGTCAATGCTGGTGTCTCATCAGGCTGCTCGGCCTGGTGGGTGGGAAGGCATTTCAGGTTGGAGAAACCTTTGTATTAGGAGATGTACCTTCCCCCAGGGAGCACATAATTCAAGACAGTCTGATTGACAAGTTCACTGCGTGTTCTCTGATGCAGTTGGTGAAGCCTCGCATGGGAGAGAGGTGATAAAAATCAGCAGCCTTGTCAAATTCAGAGCTGGTGAGACAACTTTCATGGGCTGCAGAAAAGAGACAGTAATGATGATTTGGCTTACAGATTGGCCTGGTTCCATTGCAGAAAGTATGAGATAAAATATCAGTCAATTGATGTGCAGTAATTTTCTTTTGGTGGAAAAACATTGTAAGGAACTGTGAAGCAGTTTGTTCTTGTTCCATGCCCCCCATTCTACGGCTCGGATGAGCAAACAAGTCTGTTGGCCAAATCTAGCCGTCTAGCTGCTTTTGTGAATAAAGTTTTATTGCAACGCAGCGCAGGCCATTCAGAGACAAGCTGTGTGTATTGGCTTTTGCGGTGTAACAGTGAAGTTGAAGTTGATGTGAAAAAGACCGTTCAATCCGCAAATCCTAAAATGTCTATTTTCTGACACCGAGAATACCCCTTCCATTGCTGAGAATCCCTGTTAAGTTGTCTCTCTTGTTTGTTCCTTCTTGGAAGAATCTCACCTGTTATCTCTCTACCAGAATATCCTGTATCCAAATGGAGCTATGGAGATCTCAAAAGACAGTGGCCTCCACTAAAGAATAAAATTTTACACTTTATCTAGTTTTAATTAGTTTAAACTGAAGTGCCTACATGTGGCTGGTGGCTGCCATGTTGGATTCATGGGATTGCTTCTGACTGTGTCAGAAAACAGGGCACCAAGCAGTCTGGCGTCCTCCGGTCGTGTTGTGATACTCCTTTTCTCAACGTTTTCTTTTCATTGTGAAATATACGCACTTGTACATACAAAGTGCAGAAGCGTGACCACGACATTATAATTTTATTTTTTCTATTTATTAGTGGGATTTCTCTTCATTTGGGAGTTTGTCTTAATGTTTTCAGAAATAGGCATAATTTTAATTTAAAAACTCTTTGCATAATAAAATGATGTTCCTCAGTTCGTTTCTAGGGGTATCTATGCCTTACTTTTTTTTACTTTTTGTGAATCACCTTTCTTCATAATTATCGATTTCATTTCTCCTCACACCATTCTATCTCTCTGTTTTCTATTTTACTGGTTTGTACCACCTCGATTATTGCCCTCTTCCACAGTCTTTGAGTTCTTTCCTTGAGTTTATTTCTGTAGCCACTTCGTTTAAGTACTTGGTAGAACAGCTGTGAATGTGTTTCCCTCCAAGTACGATTTATAGGTTCAAAATTGCTATTTCTCTTTGTCTTTGATATTATTGTTTAATTAGCATGAGCTGTGACTTTGATTCTCCTGCTTGAGCTCGGCAGGTCTTCTGATTCACAAGAGTTGAGGCCGTCAGCTAGCTTTTCTTTTAATATTTTCCTGCATCCTTTTAATAAGACTCTCCTTGTATTCCAGTTAAATGTCGTTTGGAATGTCTTTTATCCAGTTAAATTTCAGATGGTGATCTGACTTCTCCGCTGGTCTGGTGCTCTGTGGTCAGTGTGTGTTATTTCTACACGTCTGTGTTATCATTCGCCATGGTCCTTTCCACTGCCCTAATGTGCCTATAGTCCCTCCATCTGCTATTTATCTCGGTGACATTTTAAAATATGTATAGATTCGCATTGTTACTGTTTCAAAAGCCTGCTGCCTTCGTTCCTCCTTACTCATAGTTTTAATTCCCACTAGTTTTGTTTATACACTTAAATATACTTATATACTAAATGAAGATGCTATATATGAGGATAGACCCCAGAAGCATAGCATGAAATGGTAAAATGTGTTACAGAACAATACCTATCATCAAGTAGTTACATATTTTTTATTTTATTTTATTTTACTTGGTATCAGGGATCAAACTTGGGACCTTGCACTTACTTACAAGGCAAGCATTTTGCAAGCTAAATCTCCAGCCCTAGATATATACTTTTAAGATTGTGTATTATCTCCTGAAAATGCGAGGGGGACCAAGAGATGGAGGGAGGAGAAGGAAAAATAAGTAAGACATGTCATGCACATGTACCGGCTCTCCACCAGCGGTGCGACCATCACGTACTGCACGTATGTACTAATAAAAAATAAAGACTGGAAAAATAAGGTGCACAGAGGCCGGGTGTGCTGCTGGAGTAGGCCTGTAACCCCAGCTATTCAGGAGCCTGAGGCAGGAGAATAGTAAGGTCAAGGCCAGCCGGGAATACTTAGTGACACCCTGTCACAAAATAAAATAAAGCTGTGTGGGGCTGTAGCTCAGTTGTAAGACAAGCGTGAGGCCCTGGATACTATCCCCAGTTCTGTACTAGAGCACTGTACTGCTCACGGCAGTACTCAGACAGCTTTGCTTCAATGATGTCACGGCACGTATGTTGCATTTTTCGGTAACAGTCACAACTGGAGAAAAAATAATGGAATGTGAGATGTTATGTTGAATGATTTCATCTTTATGGGAAATGCTTTGAGCTAATTTTATGTCCAGAACAACACTGACTGTGATGTTGTGAATTTGGAAGGACATTTGGAAGGACTGTTTGACTTTCTCTTTTTATCTTTCCTTTTGTTACAGATCTTTTTTTTTCTGTAAGTTTATTGGTATGTTTTTGGTATACAGTACAGTTACATTCATCATTGGGATCTTGTACCTTTACATGATGTATCTTGGTTCTTATTTTTTCCCCATTCCCGTGCCCTCCCTTCACACCCTCTCCCTCCCCTATTTACAAAGACTTTGTTTCCATTTTTTTCTTTTTTCTCATATTTTTTCTTTTCCCTTCTTTCCTTTCTCCTTTCCCTCCCACTTCCCCTACTCCTTTAGCCCTTTACTTCCTTTGTCACATTATCAGTTATACAGTGGATCCTTACATACACTTTTAGTTTCTTAAATCAAGGCTCCAGTAAATTAAAGGTAGATGTGCACAAGATGAGTTATTTAAAGGAACAGCACCATTGTTATAAGAGGAAATGTTTACAGTGTATTTGGAAAATTCAGCTTTTTTCCATTGTTTGCAGTACATACTGTTTCCCTTCCTTGTGTGGAGTTGGTCCGTGTATATAACACGTCTTTATTCCTTTTTTCTTCCCCTTTCCCTCTCCTCTCTTCCCCCTTCATCTCTTGATCCCCTTTCCCTTTGAGAAATATGCATCTCCCTACTTCCTCTTATTTATCTTTTATTTCCTTCTTGACTTTATTTGTTAGTACTCTAGGGGAAATACATATCTTCTCATCCTTTCCATACCATGCAAACATAAGCCTGTCACAACAAATTAAGTTGTATATGCACTTTTCTTCTTTTTAAAGGCATTGAACCATCAGAAATTTCACAGCGTTATCCGTGACCAGCATGAAGTACTGAGACACTTGCTTGACTCCGGCCGTTCAGGGCGTGTCGTCCCTCACGGTGCACCATGATTTAGGTGCGGTCAGAGGACAATGGAGCACGTGGGGACAAAGCTCTCCATCCCTGTGTGTGATTAATCTTCTCGCAGAATTTTCACAGAATGTGGGCATTGTTACACCAATAAAAGATAGTTCTTCCTCTAAATTATTCAGAGCAGTAGCCATTGGGTGTTAAGGAAGAAAGCACAGAATTGAACATGAATATAATGAACAGTTTAAATAGAAAAAAATATTTTAAACGAATTTGTTTAGAAATAAATGGAGGAGGGGCCTCTATTTTAGTGAGGTATTGGAGGAAAAATAAGGCATGAGGGTAGAGCCCTCCTGAGTGAGATCAGATTAGTATCCTTAGAGGAGTCCCTGGAGAGCTCCCTGCCCCTCCTATCAGGTGAGTACATGGTAAAGAGGTGCCATCTGTGCGCCAGGAAGGCGCCCTCCCAGGCCCTCGCTTGGCCGTATCTTTACCTTAGACCTTCTGGCCTGCAGGACCGTGAGCATTAAATTTCTGTTATTTATAAGTCACTAGTTCAGATATTTTTGGCTCAGATCCCTGAGTAGACTAAGACACCTCCGTGCTTTTCTTTTTCTTTTTTAAAATAATTTTGATGCCAACTTCATACTCACACTATTTTGTCTGTGAACGTGGCAGCATTCGTGTTTAGGATATGGTAGTACTCCGTGAAGAGCCATGGGAATGTGTGACTTTGGAGCCTGGTGTTTCCCAAGCACACAGCAGGGTACAGCCAGCAGGCAGCAGGCGTGGTCCCTGAAGGCCAATTATGAGTTTATTATGGTGATGAAGAAATTTTAAATGATACAAAAGCAAGAAAACAGTGTCGTGGTGCAGTAAACTTGCGGCCAACTTCAGTGATACCCGTTCATCTCTTACATTTACTTCTCTAGTTCATTCCAATCTTACTCCAATAATCAGATGAAAGTCTTATATTGCATCAGTTGATAAAAAGCACATTGTTTATTCTCTGTTTTCTTCTGGAAATATGAAACACGTCTTCACTATTCCAGCCATAGCTGTTTTTGTTTTTAAGCCTAAACAGTATTCCCTTCCTACCCCAACTACATTACTACAACCCCACATTCTGTCATTTTCTCTGTTTGTGACTGGTCATCAGCAGGTCAGAATGGAGCAGCAGATAGTGTGATCACTCTTCCTGCTTGCCCAGAGGCAACTTTAGTTCCCCCCACCTTTTTTTTTTTCCTAGAGCAGTGTGGTTAATAATATCAGTGTTGGGGGTCCCCCACAGATGTCCAGATGGGAACGACCCATTGTCTGGTGCCTTTGTGTTACGGGTCGAGATGTGGGGCGATGGGAATGCCCCAGATAGAGACGCAGGGGGCCAGCAGTTACTGGAAAAATTGGGCTTTGCGGAGAAACCAGGGGTCAAGATGAGCTCTTTCAGGAGCTGAGTGAAAGCAGATGAGTCCACAGACATTAAGAACAGTTTTGGGTCTGCTGATTTGATTGTTGAAGATAGGCGTTTCCCACTTCCTTTTGGGTATCCTGTTTAAGAGCCCCAAAATAACCTGTCAGAATATCTTAAAGGCCAGAGGGAATCTTCCAGGGGGCCAGGGCAGCTGACTTCGGTGGAGGTATGGCTGGGTCTTTCAGGAATTCTACAAACTCTGACATACTGTAGTGTTGAAATGAGTTGGACTTATTTTCAAAAGAAATTGTCGTCTCTTGGAGGCAGCCTCAGTTAGTAGCTGGCACTCACCTGATGTTTTATTCAGTAAAATCTCTTCCTCATGTTTTCTCTCTCTTGGATATTGAACCCAGGCTTACATCCATGCTGGGCAAGTGCTCTACCACCGAGCTACACATCCCTAGCCCCTGGACACATTGGAGAAAATCGTTAATGGATGGTAACGTTAACAATTTGTAAATATGTATCTATCAGCAAATGTCCAGAAATTCAGAATGTAGTGCAAAGAGAGCTGCTGCAATATAATTAGATACCTATGCTATTTTTGACTGAGCAAATAGTCAATATGCAAAGGAGGGATATTTCGTTGGTAGAGTTTATTGACACTTTTATCCCCAGCTCAGCACAGTGGCACATACCTATAATCTTAGCATCTGGGAAAGTAGGCAGGAGGAACACAAGTTTGAGCCCAGCACAGGCCACTTAGTGCTTAATGAGACGATGTCTAGGAAAAAAAAAAGAAAAATTGAAAAGGTTTGGGATGTAGCTCAGTGTGAAGGTCCTGAGTTCCAACGTCCATAGTATAGCACTGC
>NW_022900951.1:4562980-4573915 GCF_012274545.1 Fukomys damarensis
TGTGTGTATGTATATATTAACCCCCAAATTTTAGAATGGTCTTACTCCCTAATCAATTATTTTTTAAATGTTTTTGATGTGTAATTATATGAGCTATTCGACATTACCCTCTTTCACTTCTCAGTTCTGCTTAGGTCTCAGTATTGAGACGGCCCTTTTAATATGTAGTAGGTAAAAAGTGCAAATGAAATGAACCAGCTAGACTCTGCTGAAAAGTTACTTTTATTTCTTCTTAAACTTTTAAGTGACTTTTTAAAAACTGGTGTCTTGTGGTACAATGTGCATTCCATACAATTCATTCACGTTAAAGTTCAGACAGCGAGTAAGCAAAAATACAAATACATTTGTGTAATGCTTACCACAGCCAACTGTTAGAAGCGTCACACTCTCCTCCAAACCTTCTTCGTCTCTCTTTGTGATCAGTTCCCTCTGCCCTGTTCTTGGCCCCTATATCTGTTGATTACTTTTCTTTTCCCCGTTTTTTTCTCGTTGGAAGCTCCCTATCAATGGAGTCATAGAATATTTTGCCTTTCTTGCTAGTCTTCTTTCCTTCTGCTCAGTGAATTAGGAGGCCATCCATATTGTTTCCATAGTAGTTCTTTCTTTTATTGCTTCATTTGATATTGTCTTGTTTCATATGACTTTCAACTGTGAAAGAAGTGAGTTTAGATTAGCTCGCTTACCAAAAGCACAAACCAGAGAGGAAAAGTGACAGTTTAAACGAAAGGGGGGGAAGTAGTGTTTTGTGATGGAGACCTTGACCATTTGATAAGCATATTTAGGGGCAGAGAACAGGAGTGACTGGAGATATTTTTTCCAGCTTTTCCTATAATAACAGAGGAATAAAATAAGCACAGAATATGTGATAATGAAAAGTAGCATGAATCAAGAGCATGTGTAGAGGTGGAAATGGTGAACACTAGACTTGGATTTTTCTCCAAGGATCAAGTAAAATGGAGGAAGACAAATGGATCAAGTATGTGAAACTACAGTGATGAAGAGAATACCTGAAACGTTGATGGATAAAGGGTGCAGATAGAAGGGAAGATGTGCCTGTGGATTCTGTAATGTGGCCTATTCTGAAGGAGATTTGCATGAAAGACTGCTTCAGAGAGAGTCGAATGGCTGAAGCCTCAAAATACGAAGACTACAGTGGCTTAGTCAGAGAGAGATGTGCTTTCCCATGTAAGAAATGTCGGGATATAGGTCTGCCAAGGGTCTGTGCCCATTCCTCCAAGTCGTCTCATGTTGAAGAGCCTTCCGTCTTGCTGCTGCATGTTTTAGCAAAGAGCATTTGTCCTGGTCACCTCCGCACTGGTCCTATGCACTCGGGTAACCCTTCCTTCATTTCAGGCACACAGAAGTTGCCAAGAGAACAGGAAAAGAAAAATGAACGAGCTCAGCGAACCAGCTATAAGTTTTACAGAAGCCTGACCAGATTTGTTTTTGTAATTGCTTTCAGCAACTCTTTAAGAATATGATTCAGTGGAGAAGTAGTTTGAACCAAAACAGAAAGAACAACTTTTATCTTTCTATCCCTTTGTCTGGTGCTGCCTGACTTTAAGAAATAGGTGTGCAACTAATATTTCTAGATGACTTGCTCACTCAGTCTCCCCAGGAAAATATTGTTGTTCAGTATTTCCACTGACTTTTAGTGTATATCATGGTGAACTGAATTACTATATTGTTTTTCCCTTTTTGGGGGTTAGGTGGGCTGGAGATTGAATTTAGGACCTTTGTACTGAGCTACATCCCAAGATCTTTTTTTTTTTTTGTATTCATTAAGTTTATTGGTACATTTTAGGTATACATTATGATTTTGTGATAGGATCTCCCTAAATTGCTACGTTACCCAGGCTGGGCTGGATCTTTTACTCCTCCTGCCTCAGCCTCCCACAGTGCTGGGATTAGAAATGAGTACCACCACGCTTGTCTGTCACATCTGTTTATGATTTACATATTCGTACCTATGTTATATAGGTACACATGCAGTCAAATATGTATTGTTTACCTATGTGTTTCACATATTTATAGTTCATACAAATATTATGCCTATGTTATATAGAACTATGTACATGTACAAATATAGGAGACTGTGCATTCCATGAACATTCATAGTAAAAAATGAAAATATCTGACTCATTTAGACACCAGAGGCGAAAATAGAAACATCCGTCAATGTGGAATCCTATCTCGTGAAGATTTCAAACGCAAGTCAAATATTTCCTGTCACCATCCCTGTGCGGCCATCCAGCAGAAGATAAACAAAGAAAACAAAGTCCCACTTATGTATAAAACATACTGAAAGTCATCTAGAACCCCATCGGTTGTGGATTCTTCTGATCCTTGTACATGATAAGCACTTGCTCTGTGTTCAAAGAAGCCTGCGCCTAGATTTCGTTTTTACTTAAATTTACTAAGACAGGACTAATACAGTGAAGGATTTTGATACGTTTTCTGCATAATCGAACAACCGGTGGATGGAAGGCATTTGAATTCCTTACAGAGAGTAAGTCAGTGGGAAGCTGCTGATATCACCTCTTTAACACCAAGTCATAAAATTAGTCTTTTTCCTCCTGGGTCTGGCCTCGATTACAGCACGTGGAAGATTAGGTGGTGCAAGAACTTAAGGCTCTAATCACTGCAGGATGATGCAGGACATTTAATCAATTAGATTGTGGTCCTATAAAACAGCAGTCCTGGGATAGAAATTAAAGCCATAAAATAGTTCAGTGAGTCGTTGTTATATAGGGCCATTATAATGAAAGGCAAAGGAACTGTTGGAGGTCAGATAAAAGCAAAGACCTTCAGTCGGCAGAGTGAGTTGTCTCCCAGAGGTGTTCAAGTAAGCAGCGTGTTTACACTCTATTAAATAGATTGGGTGATAGCGAAGAGTCCTCAGGCCTTTTGGACAGTGGCACAAAAACAGTTAAAATGTTTGGATTCACCTGTGCTATTTTACTGAGTCAAGGATGCATTCTTTGCAAGTGGTTTTACAACAGAAGTGAGCGAAGAGTGTGATAAGTCATACACTCTCATATCTAACAGAGAAAGACAGTGGTTTTAGGAAGTGCACAAAGCTTATTGAAAGTTACGTTGTGAGTTAATGAGACAAGAAAGATGGGAGACAGTTATTTCCAGATACCAGCGAGCATTGCACACCACACTGCTTCTCTTTCCTTCTTTTCTGTTACTTTAAGTAATCTTACAATTGGTACTTTAAAAGAACAGCAACAAGAAAACAGTCATCTGGTCTTTGTGTAATTTCCTTCTCTGCATATCGATGAATACATAAATCGTTCCAATTTTAGTATATGTGCTGCCGAAGCGAGCAGCATGAATATATAAATCTATCTTAAAGAAAATGTATGTTTGGCACATTAAGGGGTACTCTGGATCCCCTTATAGTGTTGCGCTGAGAAGTGGCATGATTTATGCAGCTTGCTGTAAAGCAGTGATCACTTTACACATCTGGTCTTGATCGTTATTGTAAGTGTGTTGAGAAAAGTTAAAACCCTACATTTTCAGTGCTTGGCGGGTGCTCTTTCCTCACAGGTGTTGAAGAAGGGAAATTGTCACAGATGCTCAGCGACGTCCTGCTCACATTTTTACCTTCCTCCATTGTACAGTGGCTCTTGTGGTTTATGGCATGATGTCACCATGGCTTTGTTGAAAACAGTGTCACCCTCTGGTGACGCGCACACCCATGGGCGTGAGAGTCAAAGACCATCTGAAGGTGGGTTCTGTCAGGTCACAGCCTCCTTTAGAAAATATTAGGTGGTGTTTTCTTTTGGTCTTTTCCGTTTCTGTGTTAGGCCACAAGTCATACTCTCGTTCATTAGGAAGGTATTGGCTTGGAAGATTTCCTTAGGAGGTATGTCAGGCAGACTTCTGAACGAGCCCTGTGACATTTGTCTTCCAACAACTGCTGTCATGGTTATCTCACATTATATATACGTGGCAAAGGAGGTTTTGGAGATGCGGTTTAGCCCTCTAGTCAAGTGACTTCAATACGCAGATTGTTAGAGTGATCCTAACTCCACTATGGGAGTGATAGTGTTATGGAAAGCTTTGACAAGTGACACACAGAGGCAGCAGAATGGAAGTAAAATAACAAAAGTTTACTCCATGGATGGGGGTCAATCACACCTAATTACAGTGCCCTGATCGACCCAGTATGGGGCTGCAACTCCCTCTTTTATTCTTTTATAGGGTTTTACAGCCTTAATCTCATTCCGGTGGTTACATTTCATTTTCACAGTTCACACTGCTGATATTAAAAACATGGTGGCGAGGCGGCTGAATTTCAACCTGGATGTAGTACTTCTTTGGTAGGGGAGGTTACCCTTAAAATTCATCTAGTTAGCTGGGTATCTTTCCAAAAGTACTAAAAGAATCATATCACAGTGATGTATGCACACCCATGGTTATAGTGGCACAGTTTGTAATAGCTAAAACTTGGAAACAGCCCATTTGCCCAGCAGTTGGAGACTGGATAAAGAACATGTGGTTTTTCTATACAAGGGAATATCACTCAGCCATAAAGAATGAGAAATTGGATTCATTCATAGAAAATGGGTACATATTGAGGATAAACTCCTAAGTGAAATAAATAAGTCACACATGTGTAAATACCGAATAGTTTCTCTGGTGTGAATAAACTGTAATAGTACATAAGATCCTAATGAGATAACTGACATTGTGAAATGGGAAGAAAGGGGCTAAAGGTGTAGGGAAGGTGGGATGGGTAGGGGAAGGGTAATAAGGGAAAAGAAAAAAATGTAAGAAAATGAAAAGATGGAAATAAAGTGTTTGTAAATGGGGAGGGGAAGAGGGGGTGAAGGGAGGGCAGGGATAAGAGGAAAAAATGAGAACCAAGACTTGTCATGTAGAGGTATAAGATCCCAACAATGAATGTAACTGTACTGTATCCCTAAAATGTACCAATAAATTCAATTATTTAATTAAAAAAAATAAAATTCATCTAGTTATTCTAGCCCCGGGGGAAGGGGGCGTGTCTGGTCAGCAAGGTTAGCAATGGTTCTTTTCATTTAAAAAACTTTTTAGGGAAACCAGATGCCTCCCGTGTGCCTGTTGATTCTGAACTAAACTGATCAAAGGGCAGAAGTTATTTTACATGGTGACATTTCCTTGGGTTTTTGCTATTAAAGTGTTCTGTATCATTAGCACAGGAGAATTTACCCTGGCTGGTGCCGGATGAAGAAGTCAGAACGATCTGAACCACGAGAGGGCCGGAGTTTGAGGCAGGCACTCTGGAACTATGAGTATCAGGACCAGAGAGGAAGGGGCCTGGATGTGGGTGGCACCACTCCATGTAGTGAAGGCCCATATGGACCACAGGCAGAGGGAGGTGCCTTTCCAGCCTAGGCCCTTGATTTTTTCCCTTTCCGCTTTCTGACTGCCATGAGGTAAGAAGTTTTTCTATGCCATGCCCTTCCACCTTGCCGTTTCTGTCTCCCACGGGTCCAGAAACAGTGGCGTCAAGGGGCCACGGATTGAATCCTCTGAACCCATGAGCCAAAACAAACCGTCCCTCCTTTACGTTGTCTTTCGGGATATTTTGTCACTAAGTTGTGCTTGGAAAGGACTCGAGTTGATGTGGCACTTGCTTAGCAAAGACATTTATGAGGACAAGTAGTATAACTGAAGAGAAATCCTTTGGAAGAAATAGATGAGCTCAGGCTGGGCTCTACCCCATCGCCTAACCTTGTTTCTTGGACCCCATTTTGGAGAAAAGGAGGCCTAAAGATACAGCGATAGATTTATCTGTGTCACAAAAGATAAGGACAGTGTTCTGCAGACATTTGAAGATGTGCAGAAGTTTGCTGAAGGTGGAAAGCATGCTATTTAGAGGGTTTCAGAGGAAAAGAACCCGTAGGCAGGTTCGTGAGCTGAGGGGAGCTTAGAAACTGCCTCTTCCCTGCCACGTTGGGAAGTACCGGGGGAGAGTCTCAAACCCTGTCATCCTGGTGCTTATATAAAAGTGATGATTGAATTTACATTTGTATTGTTCTTTCTTTACCAAAAGTGTCCATCTGTGAGAGCTTTCGATTTCTATCCCTTCCCTGCACCTCCTACAAAAAATTCTTAGTCCGACCCCAACCCTCCCCATTTTAGCAAGCATCAACCTTTCTTCCAGTTTCTTAGCCCAGTTAGCTTGGACCAGTTTTGAGTTCCCTGTTGCCCTTTCCCTCTGTATCTGATTCATGGACATATTTTGTAGACTGTCTTCCATTTGCATCCAGCGGAAGCCACTTCTCACCAAGTCTTCTCTTTGTACTCTACACCAAGTTACCAAACGAACACCATTACCCTCCTTGCATGCTGTGAACAGTGTTTAACTGCTTATCTTTTCTACCTTTGTCTTCTTACAGCAGACACAGTGGTTCTATTGGCTGTTGGTCCATGGGTTTTTGTTCTCACGTAGAATGAAGCCAAAGTCCCTGGCAGTGTCTGTTGCATGACTTTTTTCTCGGATCTCATTTCCTATCACTTTACTTGTTGTAAAGAACTAAACCCCACTGTCTTTCAGATATGATTCTCCTCCGGGGAGTTTCTGCTTAGTGCTTAGTGGAGGGACTTCTCCATCTGGAACATTTCACCATCAGATACCTACAGTTCTCATTCTTTGACTCTCACTTCTAGAGAAATATTTTTTCCATCCTCTTGTATTCTAAGTCTTCATCGTTCTTCATTTGAGTAACCTGGTGTTCTTTTCTTCTAAGCTCTCATTACTAGCTGCCTTGTTGTTTGTTTGTAGCTAGTTAATTTTCTAGTTCCTTATTAGTGTGTAAGCACCATGAGGGCAGAGGTTTTTCACTGTTGTGTTCGTTGGTACATCCCCAGCATCTAAACTGCCTGTTTGTTGTTGAATAATATTTATGAAATAAATGGGTGATTGACTTTATTCTTTTCATTACACGTGGTCATTGGAGATTTTGTCTCTAAAATATAAGACAGTCTCCAAAAGGTAGAAGGGAGAGAGACCCAGGAAGTGTGATTGCATCAGTGTATTTATCAACTGCATATTTATGGATTACACAGTTATACATCATCTCTTTGAATACAGTTATGTACATCAGAGCATAACTACAACTATCGAGTGTAGAGTCAACCACCAGTTGGTGTTACCTCCTGATTTTTGTGACTGGTCAAGTACTTTTGGTTTCAGCAAGGAACTAAGGCTCATTAATGGCTGAATATGAAAAAGAAGAGTGTGTATTGGTCATCTTTGCATCACTTTGTCCAAATACCTGATGTAAACCCCTCAAAGAAGGAAACGTTTGCTGTGGGCATTAGGTTCGGAGGTTCCAGTCCATGGGCAACTGGGTCAAAGGCAGAAACACCATGGTGGAAGTATATGGAGAGGGGAGGCTGCTCAACTTGTGACATCTGTGATACTGAGAGACAAGCAAAGAGCCAGAGAGTCTGGGGCCAGGGACAGGAGGCAGTCTCCCAGATCATGCCCGATCACCCAGCCAGACACACCCAGAACTATGCCTTGCTAAGCTCCTGTGTGTCTCAAGCTAATCCACTTGGCAAGATTAACCATTGTAACATTTTACTGTTTTCACAGCATGACATTGAAGGAACATATACAAATAAATATCGCAAACCAAAAATCGGAGCAATAACCTAATGTTAGGAAGAAAGGCCTTAGTTATGTTTCAAAAGGGAAGACAAAGAAAACACTGACTAAACAGTAGCTAGGTTTTTATACTAGCACAAGTGATAGTCGGTGACGAAAGTTTAAGTGCAGACAAAGAAAACAGAAATAACTTAAAAACGAATCATAAAGAAGTGTAGAGATTACCCAAGCTACCGTTTCACGAAGACAGGCTCACTTATGTCATTGAATGACATATTTACATTCGCAGGTCTCCAACAGGGTGATTTATGGAGGCATGCCATACTTGGCTCTTGACGACGCTGTCTCACTCTGTCACCATGGTTTTGAAATATCTTTAGCTTTGTCTAAAAGTGTGTTTGGTTATGAGTGAATAAAATCCCGACATGCGATCGTTACACAGTGTTCTATCGTGTTGAGCACATCCCTCTGTTGCCTAATCATCAGACTGGGCAAGCTCGACTCTCAACATTTAGCGTTTGGCTGTTCAGGGGCAAAATTTTGCTCATTATATCTCTCGGATATTAACAGAATCGGCTTCCACCTTTTCCTGTCTGTGGTCACTCTTCGTAACTTCTCTCAAGAAGGGTCACAGTTGCTTTCTGGATGTAGTCTGCACTGCCAGTCTCTCCCCTACCCTGGTCCATGCTGAAATCACCCAGTCACCTTCAGAAAGCTCAGTCCTTGTGTTTATCCTGTCTGTGGACTAAGATTCCGCAGTTCGACTTCCTTTAGCTTCATTTTTTAGCCTCTCAACATACCCAGCACAACGGCCTCATGGAAATCTGTCCATCTCCGAACACAGCAGGTTCCTCCCCAGGAACTTCCTGCTGTGAAACGTGTTTTGAAGGCCCTCGTTTCAGCCCGATTTTGTTTATTAAATTCATTTTGACTGATACGTGAAATTGTACATACCTATGGGGTGCTTTGTTTCTGTACACGTATATATGGTGCGCTGTCTAAACCAGGTTGAGTGTCTCTGCGTCCTCCCACATGGATCATGTCTCTGTAATGAAAACATTCCCGATGCTTTCTCCTGGCTTTCTGTTATACACAACACACCATCGTTATCCACAGTCTCCTAGTGTGTGATAGCACCGGTGGCTGTACCTCTCAGCTCCTCCTGGTCTTTTGTTTCTCGCTGAATTATGGCATCATCAAAACCGGCATTGTACCCGGTTCCCACTGTGTGTGTTTAACTGCCACCCCAGATGGCTGCACTCTGGGGTGAGGGTGCTATGTCATTCATCCTTGTGATCTTCCCGGTACTGAGCAAAATGCCTCTGCACAGGGGCTGCTCAATAAAATGTTTGTGTTGTTTTCAAAGAGATCCCCATCTGAGCTCCCCTCACCTGCAGCTATGGATCCTTTCTTTCCTCCATTGAACTCCGACCGCCCGTGAGCCCTCAGTAAGACCGAAGTTCCTGCGAAGACCATGCTTCCTGCCAGAAGGACACATTAGAATTATATTCGTCCCGATATACTCTGTTTATGTCGGCATCAAAATATGGAGAAACATGTTTTAGCAGTGAATACGGAGGGATGCCCTGTGTAAATCTGCAGCCCTTTATACTCTCTGGGGACACCCTGTCTCCACCATCTCTTAGACCAAGTCATATATTTATTCCAGTTTGGAAATGGATGTGCACTTCCCCCAGAAATGGACAGTTGTGCCTGAGCTATCTAAGTCAGTGGCCACATGCTATTCCAGTTCATTCTGCGCCAGTAGAGGGACCAGGTTACCCTTGAAATTATACCCTAGGGGCGATGCACTTTTTCTTGTCTTATCCAACTTCTAGCTGGCAGGAGAGTGTTATTGGTAGGACTTGTCATACGGATGTAAACTATGTAGAATGAAAGCAAGTGAAAGGGTTATGAAAACTATGTTCAGCGTCTGAGTGAGAAATGACCACTTAACCCAGTATGATTCCCTAAGAGACAGTGTAACTCAGTGCAGAGTAGTTCTGTTCATCTCATGCCTTCCGACTCTTCTCGGGAACCGTTTGTACAAGATGGTAAAGAAATCATCGAAGAGAAGTTTTTAAAGGTTGATGTTGGTAGACAGTAATCCTACATATTTATATACCCGTATATGCATATGTACACAGGATATGTAAAACAGGACAGAAGATTTGAATTACATCTGTCTTTATGAATACCATCCCAGTAATTCAGAAACTGAAGAACACATCATTAGTGACTGCCTCCTGTGTTTGAGAAACGGACTTGAAGAAATTCAGAGTCATGAATTTGTCACTACACTGACATTCTATGTTTCTTGATTTAATTATCAAGAGGGGATCTTGAGACAGCTATTGAAACTCTAGTCAACTGCCTGTGTTCAAATTTAGACTTTTCCCTTAGGGTGAAGAAAGAAAAAAAAAAACATGTATTATAAAACTTCTATTTCACATAAATCAGAGAATAGTTAATTTTAAGTATTTTACCAACCATGATCTTTTGGGTAATGAAAATGTAAGGTGATTTCCTTGTCAAACAGATGGTCACACCCTGTCTGGTTCAAAGAGAACACACGCATTAGCTCAGTTTCTGTGGTTCTAGAGGCTCTAGAATCTGCACGTGTCATAGGCTCTGCTGCTCGGTGTCCTGGGACTGTTTGTTGCCCAGGCATCTTGTCAGCAGGGCTCCCTTCTCACCTGCAAGCTCCCTGGGGAGGAATCTACGCTCACAAAAGACGACTTCTGAAACTGCTGCCAGAAGGGGCAAGAAGGATGGGAAAAGTGTGCTCAGAGTCAGTCAGAGGCCTAGGAGGGGGATTAATGCCAATGTGTCTTTGACGGTGATCATATTTTTGATCATACTTTGTACAAGTAACAGCATCGAGGCCATTTTTCACTCATGCCTACAGTCAGCACGTTTTTACATTTTCTCTCTCTCTCTCTCTCCCTTCCTACCCCTGTAATGGAGTTTAAACCTAGGACCTTCACACTGCGCTATGTCCCCAACCTTTTTAAAAAATTTTTCCCTTTACTTTGAGAAAGCTAAGTCACTGAGATGCCGAGGCTGGACTTGAACTTGCAATCCATCAGCCTCACCCTGGGATTATAGATGTGTGCCACCACACATAGCTTTATCTGCGTGACTACATCTATCTCTGTCTGTCTCTTATTTCTCTCTCTTTCTCTTTGTTTATTTTTTCATACCTGGGATCGAACTCAGATCCTTATGCTTGTGAGGCAAGCAGCAGAACCACAGAGCTAAATCCCCAGACCCTTTTTCTCTATCTATATCTCTTTCACTTAGCTGTATATATGTCCTTCATATAT
>NW_022900951.1:4573950-4576002 GCF_012274545.1 Fukomys damarensis
ATATATTCTTTCCTATGTACTGCATGTTAAAGGGGCATTGTCAACTTACCTAGATGTTCTAGTAACTTAGTGAAGGGGAGCAAAAACAAAATGCTAATAGAGAAAAACAAAAATGACCTTTCTCTCCTACACTCCATTAGAGTGGGTAATCCAAGGTACATCTAACCTGTTTTTTGACGAGACGAAGACTTGTTTGAGAATTGAGCAGGACTGATTATTCATCTGTGAAGTCAGAATTTTTGCAAGAATGAACTGCATTAATCTGAATGAAACTACAAAGGTGATTTTTTTGAGGGGGGTGTTTAAATTGTATGCATCCAGCCACAAACTTGTGGAAAGTACTTATTTTTAATAGCTCTTCTCAATCAGATATTCCATTTATGGAACAAGATTTTAGATGTGTTTCCAACACAGTATGAACTGATAGATATGTGTTTGTTACAGGAAGATAGAATGTTTTATACAACATACATGTAGAAAACAGATAGTAATATATTATGCGTCTTTGCTGTGGCTCAGAGTTAAAAGCCACTACCTCGGGGGCTGTTTGGATATTATTTCCTGTGTGTTATTTCTCAAGAGTCGATTTTCCCCCCGTCTATGATGAGGATTCACAGCTTTGATCCTATGCCCCACCATACTTTACAAATTTCCCCTTGGTTCCTTTCTCCAGTTCTTCACAGATTTCTCTTCCTCCTCCACCGTAAACATTTATTCCAAGCCGTGTCTTCTTTCTCCTGGGAAATCACACCTCTTTTCAGGCTATGTCATGGAGTTGAAAACTGCATGTCCAGCTCTCCTAGGAGCACTGTGTCAACTACTGTGATGAGCAACACGATATCCTTCTTCACAAAGACCTTCAGGTCATAATTCGTGCAATCTGTGATGTGTTCCACTCCACGGACAAGTGGAATTAAGATCCCCTGTGGCATTAAGGTCATCAGCCAAACTGACCACAAAGTGAGGAGATGACTAGATTATTCCAGGAGGGCCAGTGCAACCAGGGGTGTCCATGGTTTTGGTTTTGGAAGCAGGAGGCAGATCAGGGAAGTCCATGTGATGAGGTCTGGGGCAAACTCGACAAGCACTTTTGGCTTTGAAGGTAGAGGAAAGGGTCATGGGCCTGGGTTGTGGGCATGAAGCCGACAAGGACATGGACTCACCTTCTCTTCTGGAGCCTCCAGCAAGGAACCGTCCTGCTAACATCCTACTGTTAACCCAGGAAGACCCGCTTCTGAGTCACACCTGCAGGCCTGTAACAGGATACATGTGAGTTGTCCCTAAATTTGGGGTACTTTGCCATCACCCACGCCAGATCTCTGATGGATTCCAGTATATACCTTTGAAACGAGGAGTCTTGAAAAGCGTGAAGAAAGGAATTTGGGAAATGCTGTCTGTCAAACTCCAGGCAGGAAACAAAGAGCGCACCAATGATCACTGGATTTGAAGGCGGGAAACTGAACATAAGCATTATGAACTGTGGATCACGGTTACTACTAAGAGGAAACAGAAGAGGACTGTAAAGTATGCTGTTGGCCGAAAGCAGAAGCCTGAAGGCAGAAGTCATGTACGGAGAGCTACTCCTCCTGTGGACTTCACTGTAGAGGCTGCGATTGCGACTTGCTGGACAGTGGTGCTGTGTGCTCCCAGAGGTCAGCTGCTCTACAGTTTATGCACTGGGGCTGCCCTGTGGGTTGACAGTGACATTCCGGAGCTGCTGGATGAAGAGGACACCGAGGACACGATGCCTTCCTCCTGCAGCACTGTCGTAGGAATGAGAGAGGACAAGTTCCCTAGAACCAGGTAGGGAAGCCCCTTCTTCCCATGCTGTACCCCACTGTCACCATCTCCTGATGAGGGTTGACACTGTGTCTGTGTGGGGTTGAAAGACAGGATGGCTTCACCTTACGCATCACAGAAGACATGAGCTACGCTTCTGTAACAGAGGACATGAACAAGAGCAGAACACCATGATTGGACATTTTTATGTGACACTGGAGCCTCCTGAAACGGAGACTTGAGGATCCATTTTTTTTTTTTTTTTTTTTTTTT
>NW_022900951.1:4576225-4584898 GCF_012274545.1 Fukomys damarensis
TTTTTTTTTTTTTTTTTTTTGTGAGAAGCTGTGTAGACATGAAGTTGGACAACATTCATGTAAACTAACAGTAAAAATCCAAGACGGGGACAATCAGTAAGGCCTGTCTGCTTAGATTCTTCTCGTCCTTTGTGTGATATTTTCCTTCCAGAACTGTGGGGGACACCTGTCACATGAGTCTTTCAAGAGACAAGGGAGACTGTCAGACAGCGACATCGGTCAATTTCATAGCTGTTTCTTGGGGAGAAGTGTCCCAGTTTCTGTGACCTGCTTTGGGAGACAGAGCAGAGCAGGATAAAATGAGGTGGGGAATATCAGAGAGACTTTGCTTCCAGGCTCTTTCACTGGCCTTCAGTTCAGAGTATTCACGGCAACATGGCATTCCTGCTGACAAAAGAGAAATGTCTAAAGGTTTCAGCTCCATGCATTGCAAAGCAGAGCAAAGAAGGACGCTTTTGGAGAAAGCAGTGAGACCCCTTCTTATGCAGGGACTCCTCAGAATAGGGTGTTTTGTGTTCAGGTAGCTGGGGCCATTGCTAAAATGGAAGTATGTGTGGAGATGAAGCGTCTTTATGATTAGAATTTGGTACCTTAGAGTCGAAGAGGAGCGATTAGTGACGCTGCACTTCTATGCTGTGATTTTTTTTTTTTTAAATGAAGCTTCAGGATGAACTGGATCGAGATTTTCTTTTGATTGCAAAAGACAGCATGAAACAAACAGAATCAGCAGACGTTGTGGGCCACAGAGTGCTGTGCTGCAGGATGGGGCCTGCTCTTTACACAGCAGTCACCTTCCCGTGGGGGTCCTGGGCAGCCTTTCTCAAACGGGAAACCTGGAAGGCTTTCATCCTGCAATGGTGGATTTTGGAATCTGATCCAGTCTGTGTATTTCTACGTGCAAACTTTTTACCCAAAGCTATAAGTGCTTTGAGGGTCCCAGTTTATAAATCTGAGAAGCAAATGCTTGAAAGGAAATAAATGTAAGCGAAACTTTGGGCCAGTATTTTATTTTTAAATAAAGTCTTGGAAAGGATGGAAGTGTTATATTTATAGCTGCGACTGTAGTAGATATGGAGAAAGAAGATCATAGATCATAAATAAAATATGTGCATATAAAGTGTGTATATATTGTTTATAAATATATAACATGTTTAAAATATATAAATACATAACAACATATACCTGCACACATGCATATATAATAGTTATAAATATATACACCAATATAATTGTATGTGTGTATCCATATATAGTTAAACTGATAGTATATTTTCCTCTAGTTTTATAAATACTAAATGAATCTTTTATTTTACGTATACAATTTAGTTTAGAAAAAGTACTTTTGGGTCCAAACAGCCTTTGTATTTTAGTTTACAACACTGCCATAACAGACCTATTTTATTTTATACCACATGAAAATCAAATTCGTAGATGCGTATTTAATGCCTCCCAACAAACACTCATGCAAAACACTCATCTTTTAGCATTCTCTCTAACCTCTTGAACTTTACATTCAGAAAATAAAACAAAGAAAAGCAAAACAGAGGGAGAGGAGAGAAAAATCTCTTAAATTCCAGGATGGAAGAGCTGCCGTGACTATACTTCCAAACTCGTTAATTTATGAGCAGAACGCACTTCTTAACTGCTTCACCAGGATCAAAACTTACCCACTTTGGCAAAACCAGGATTTCAGTAGTCTGCTCAGCCCTATGAGCACGGGGATGCCAGTGGCTTCTTAATTACTTTCGTTAGGGTTTGTTAATTGCTCTTCTTTTAACCTCCTCCTGTGCTCACATAGAACAGTTTTTAATTCAAATATCCTGGTAGATTCTCTTTCTGTTCCTGAGGAAGTTCATCTCTTTACCTTCAGAGTCTGAGCATGGTACCTCCATGTGCCCGATACTGGTGAAGATCTACAATAGCCCTCAAAGTCTACATGTGCTTGGAAGTTGAATGGATCCAGGGGCACACTATGCCCATCTGTGGTTTCAGCCTCTTAATGAGTTCATAGCTGAAGGTGCTGTTAGGAGGGGGATTTGTATATGTACCTACAAGGGAGAGTCAGCGGTGTCACTGTCCATTGGAAGGCTGATAAAACTCAAGATCTGTGTCCATAGGCAATGGTGAAGAGATCTTCCAAAATGAGAACATTTATTTCTTCTTTTCCTATTTATTCCATACAGGGTACAAGACTATTGGTTAGTAGCACCCACTTCCAAAGTTGATCCTACTTCCTCTGTTTGCTGGCTGTTAGGACTTGTATCTAGATGTCCCCCCACCCAAAACCTCATGCACTTATAGGTGGGGCTTTTTGGAGTTGGGTGGACCTAGGGTATTTAATGTGAGTTAAGGTTATGTGACTATTGATTAAGGGTGTGACAACTCAGTTATTTCTGTGATTGGATTAGCATAGTTCTGTGTGTGGATAGTGGGAGGATATCTGTGTGTTGATAAGGAGAGGGCTCACCTGGGCACCAGCCAATAGGCTTGTAGCCTGAATGAAATAAAGGGGAAAGAGAGGTTCACTGCTTTGTTGCTTTCTGACTCTTGTCTGCCCTGCTGTGGACTGTTTCTCCTCTATGATGCCCATCTGCCATGTCACCCCTGACTTGGAGCCAGCTGAACCTAGGGCTGTGAAACCTCTACAGACTGTGAGCTATAATAAACCTTTCCTCCTTTGACTTGCGGGTATCAAGTGTTTTGTCCCAGCAATGAGAAAAGTAACTAAGTCACTGGCCTACATATCAGTCACCCATAGTCATACCCAGAACTGTGCTTTACCAATGTGCTAGGTGGTTCTTACTCAAATCAAGTTGACTACCACAGTTTACAGTCACAGCCTCATTTGGAAAAATCATCGTTTGGAAAGGAAAGGGGTGGTTTCTCTTCCAGAGCATGCATGCCTAATATGACTCATAATTAAAATGGACCGCACAGATGAGCATATTCTCAAAAAGGTGCTTGCAGCCCATTTTAAAGGTGAGTTAAAGAAAGGATGCTAGTAATTTTCCAGAGAAATGAAGCGAACGAATATCCAGTCAGCATTCTGAAGGAATGGTTCCAAAGGTTCTGGTGTCCCTTGGCCATTCAACCTGTGTCCCTTGGATTTCTGCTGCCAGTCATCTTCTATTTATTAAATAGTTTCAGTGCTGCCACACACCGGGGTTCTTTTTTTTTTTTTAATTACATCTCCGCAGTCCGGGCTGCTGACATGGAAAGGATGGAAAATAAAGCTTCAGCCAACAGATGATTTTCCTGCACTGGCCTTCTGGTTATGGTAAAACCATAGCTTCCCTTTGTCATCCTTGAAGCTCAGTGTTGAAAGAAGCCATCACCTCAGGTTCTGCACATCTGGAGGTTTTGTGTGAAAACAGACCTACCTTGCTGCCTCTCCTTGAGTGTAGAGATGAACGGCTTTCAGTGTGTGCGCCCTGCACTCTTCCCTCGACCTCACTGGGAAGAACACAGGAGTAAGGTGAGTTGTGTGATTCTTAGGCTGTAGGTCAGTTTAGGATTACGTTTGAGTATTTCACAAATCCCCTGTTGTTGAGAGAAATAATGCACTTGAGCTCCCCAGCACTAAACCACGAACAGTCAAGATTTTCCTTTTGTGAATTGCTGATATGTCAAGAAAATAAATTCGTGAAATTAGAGACATTATTATAAATCCAGACTGGATGAATTTGGGTCTCCGCTGATTTAATGAAAGACTGACAAATATTAACCATCGTTGTTTTCATCAAGAAAAGGGCACAAAAATAACTGTGTCCTTTTATATTATTGGAGTGCCTTGGAAATGCCATTACGGTTCAATTCAAGAATGAGCAACTAATGAAATAGAAACCGTGGTTCTTTTTCTCCTCCCAACTCCAGGATATTTGCAGTGAGTTAATATTCCCTCGAGGAGACCAGGAGTTTCACGATTCCCTGCAGGTAATGCGACGTGAGGCCTGAGTGGAAAAGATGCATTGAAATGCAACGCAAAGTGGGACACTCTGGATTCCAAAAAGCAGGCCGTGCGTGAGGCTAGGCTCAGAGCACTGACCCTGGGCGTGCAGGAGTTCACAGGCTCATGACTAGCCACTGTCTATTTTTGTAACTGCAGTCCACCACGCTCAGCGTGAGTTCTGCCTCTGAAATATAGTAACCAGGATGTGAAAAATGATGCAATTAATTGAAATGATAAAGCAGCATCTGTGAAGATAACTGTTGTCAAGGTTCCCGGCTTTTTATTACTTAAGGAAAAAAAAAAGGATGTGTTAGTCACCGTGGAAAAAAAAAACTTGGAGGAAATATCAATAATGGCTGTGACGCAGAGCCCTCATAGAGACCCAAGAATGTGCAATGATGTACTTCCCTGAATGCTCAGTTAAATTTGAATTCCACATGAACAGTTTTCTTATTGAAGCCTGGGGCGCTTTAAAAAATCATATAAAAATGATTCATTCCTTTACCTGAATTTTAAGGTATTATTGTGATACCTTGCGTTGTGATTTGCAAAATCTGGTAGCACTAGGAAAGTGTCAGATTTTGATACCTATGAAAAATTTATTTTATTGGATTTCATTTGATCAACAAAAGCGGAGGAGCTGCCTTACTATCACAGCCTAGCAAACTGATCAGCTACTGGAGAACAGTACTAGGGGATGTTGGGAAGGGAACAGAACATAGATATTGGGGGAATAGTATATTCTGCCCTTGAGTTCCCCTTACTGGTGCTGGAAATGTAATTTACGGGTGGAATTCAAGCTTGGTATATGCAAACAAACAAAATTTACCTTATAATTTCCTACAGCTAAGTATTTCTAGACTAAGCCTTCAAAAATAATCTTTATCCCACGATTGTATAACTTTTTTTTTTTAACTAGTAGACAGAATTCATCTGGGGGATTGGTGCTTTGTGTGTTTGTAGAAGATGTCCCTGAGAAAGATTACAAAATTGGAAAAAATATGAATTCTGACATAATGATTTCTTCATGGATCCTTCTGACACAGCATTGGAAAAAAAAAACAAACTGCCTTTAATTTCTGTGTAACCAGGTTCCCCTGAAATTAATCGTGGGTGAATTAGGTTGAAATTTTTTCATCTGCATTTCAAACGGTTCTCAGGACCCACATGAAATGACTTTACTTTTACCTATTTCTCTGGTAAATATTGAGCCTCTAGTAAAGATTATGCACCATAGCCAGAGCAAGAAATGTTACTTTTCATAGATTAGAAGTCTAAGGGTTGAACTTTGAAAGCACTTTAAAATAACACTAAGGTGTCAGTTTTGAGAAGACACAACTCACCTTTATAATTTTACCAATACATTCTACTTCTCCGTGTGCTCTTCCATTCCTGTGTAGAGTATGTAATCCCAGCATGTGTTAAGTAACTATTCGAGACACTTTTTCTCCTTATCGCCTAGCATCTGTAATTCAGCAATTCTGAATGTGTCCCACAGTGTCATTTTCAGTACTACTGTGGCAGTTATGGACCGGAAGTCAGGACCTAGGTTCAGAGTTGGGATTTGCCCCTCACTGGTGCTGTGAACTTGCGCAGCGTGGGAGATTCTCCCTGCCTGTTTGGTCCTCTGAACTGTGTGTCACAACGGTTCCTCCTTCGCAGACATCGTACAGGCCTCAGGCTTCACAGAAGGACCGCGTCACATTTATTGAGTTGCCATTTATTGTCTTAGTTTGTTTGCGCCGGTGTTGACATAATTAAAGTTGTCAGAACTCCAAGCCTTTATGAGAATCGCTGTGCTAGTCAGATTTTCTTCCCAGTAACAAAACATCAAAGAAAACACAGTTATGAAGAGAATGTTATTGGGGCTCATATTTCAGAGGCTCTGGGCTTCGTGGCTTAGGTCCTGTGTCCGAGCAGAGCATGGTGGTGAGAACACATGGTGGAGGAAAACCACTCACCTCTTGCTCAGGAGATGAAAGAGAAAGGTGAGGAAGTCCCACTTTTCCCTTGGAGGCCAATCCCAAAATGACCAAGCTTCCTCTCCTAGCCAGTACCTTCTAAAGCTCCCCACACCTCCCAAGCCTGTCAAGCTAGCAGCTAAGGCTTTGGTACATGGACATTTCTTGGGCCCCTTCCAGATACAGTCGGAGAGTGAGAATTTGATTCCTTTACGGACTGTTGCAGGAATGAAACAGCATGATACAACTCCAGAATACACTGCGTT
Organism: Fukomys damarensis; assembly: GCF_012274545.1. Taxonomy (NCBI): domain Eukaryota; kingdom Metazoa; phylum Chordata; class Mammalia; order Rodentia; family Bathyergidae; genus Fukomys; species Fukomys damarensis. The sequence continues at coordinate 4,582,402 of NW_022900951.1, forward strand.
TGCCTGGAAGATGTGGCGGTATTCCAGAACAAGCATTTATCCTGCCCTCTCCAGAGTACAGGCTCTGGTTATCATAAAGGGTTTGGAAGAGAAAGGGTGGAGAAGGATGCTACCAAAAGTAAGGAAAAAGAATAATTAAAACACCGGGCGATGAACACTGCGTAGATGATGATTTTGGCAAGGAATGACCTTACCTCCCTGAAAGATTTCATTTTCAGAAACTCGTCTTAGGACGACCTGTCAACCATTTTTGATTCAGTTCACCCAGCATCCCCTTGTGCTGTCTCTACTTCGTACCTCTGTGTGATGCACTTCAGTATGACAGCTTGTCCCACCTTGCCTTGCTTTAGCTTTTCTTCTTAAAAACATTTGTCTCCACCTGATTGTAAGTTTTTGCCCTACATGCATTAGTTATTTTCTCCTTGCCAGACAAGGTACTGGACGCCCACAAGTTAAAGGAGGAAAGATTCCTTTTTGGCTCACAGTTTGTAGAGTTTTCAGTGCATAGTTGGCTGGCTCCAAGGCAGGGTGGCATGGCAGAGGGGCTTAGCGGGAGAGAAACTGTCCATGGCAGGGCAAGCAGGAAGCAGCTAACACTGAGCTGTCCTGACTCTTTTTTATTCTATCCAAGCTACAAGCCTGTTGGCTGGTGCTACCCACAGGCTGAGTATGCTAAACCAGTCAGTGGGCTAATCCAGTTATCACACTTTTAACCCAGCATCACACACCCATGATCCAAAAGCCCATCCCAACAGCACCACTTATGAGCACATGAGGCTAGATGTGAACCATGACACCACAAGACTCTCTTATACAAAGAGTGTTTTGTCCTGCTCACTATTGCTGTATCTGAATGCATGAAACAGACATTAGAATTCATACATGAGTCTTGTCAGAAAGATTTAACCAAAAATATCTTTTTTTGAACTTGTCCTTTGAAATTTCAAGTGAAAAATCTATATCAGTTTCGCATGTTATCCATTTTACTTCTATATAGATACCAAGATATACATATATGTCTTATCCACATTTACATTTATTATCTGTAAAGCAAGAATGGAAAATCACTCCATGAAAGCAAGAAGGAAGAATCTATTAAGCCAGTGACCCAATCACTCATACTTTTTCAAGTTAACTGAGTTTTTATGAAAAACCTAAAAATATAACTATGAAAATTTTTAATTCACATAAATCTTTAAACACATATTGCTGAGTACTTAATTTTACATGCTGCGCATTATTATAGCACACATAGTATATGTGTGTGTGTGTGTGTATATATATATATATATATATATACACATAATTGTTTTATATTATATATAGTATTATGTTAGTGAAGGGTGGCAAAATACAACACCCCAAAACATAGTATTTTGGCACAAAAATTATTTTGAGTTGAATATAATAGAGAAGAAACAGATATATCGTGTGAATGTTCTGATGTTTGCAGTTTGAAATAGTTCTTTTTCTTTCTTTCTTTCTTTCTTTTTTTTCTTTTCATAATTGTTTTATATTATATATAGTATTATGTTAGTGAAGGGTGGCAAAATACAACACCCCAAAACATAGTATTTTGGCACAAAAATTATTTTGAGTTGAATATAATAGAGAAGAAACAGATATATCGTGTGAATGTTCTGATGTTTGCAGTTTGAAATAGTTCTTTTTCTTTCTTTCTTTCTTTCTTTTTTTTCTTTTATTTTTGTACCAGGGATCGAACTCAGGGGTGCCACTGAGCTAAATCCCCAGGCCCTATTTCTTTACTTTAGTTTTTGAGCCTGAGTCTTTCTTTGTACTTCAGGCTGACCGTGTGCTCACTAGCTAGTCTAAGCTGGTCTTGAACTCACAGCGACCCCCCTGCCTCAGCCTCCTGAGTGCTGGGATTATAGGAGTAGGCTGTGATACCCAACTGATACAACTTTTTAAAATCTTCTTTAGAAAATACCTCTTGTAGAAATAACAAAGAGGAGAACTAAAATTTTGAAAAAGCAAAACTAAGGACCTCTGTCTTTCCCTATTTGCCTAAAAGCAGGCCATAGATTTACAATAGCATGCCTTATTCTCCACCAGACAGCTCAAAGGTTGGTCAGCTCAAGACCCTTATCAGCCTAAGGCCAGCATCACAATATTCCACACAACCAAATTTACTAGCTGGCTTTTATCTGGTCAGCTTCCCACTTACTCAATTTCCCATAATTTGAGGCCTCTGGAAACTTTTGTCTTCCTTTTCTCACCCTTTCCTAAAATTGTACAGTAAGGTCCTTTGTTGAAATGTGGTCATAGCTACCTTTCTGAGATGCACGCTTTTCCTCTTGGGCATCTCCTATGGATACGTAGAGCACACCTGTAGTTAGACTCGTTTGCTTTTCTCTTGTCCACCTGTCTTTTGTTTTATGATCCCTGTTAAGAAGTAGGAGGGCAGCAGGAAAATTATTTTCTTCTCCCTGTAGTAAAAATAGTTATTATGCGGTTCTTTTTTTTTTTTTTTTTTTTT
>NW_022900951.1:4585035-4590026 GCF_012274545.1 Fukomys damarensis
GCCCAGTTATTATGTGGTTCTGTAGGTGGCCGAGAGTCACCCTGAGTGATCCTAGGGAATTGCAGTAATCCCAGTCGTGGGGTCCAGAACAAACCACCTTCTCTCCATCTCTTTGTCTTTCTGTTTCTCTGTCTCAGTCTGTCTGTCTCTGTCTCTCTATCTTGTTCTTTAGCTACACCTGTACCATCGCCTACCTTCCTCCATTTTCTTAAAAGCAATAATATAGTATTTTGGCTTAGCTGTCTTGTTTTGCCTTTTCATCTTTGCTTGCATTTGATTTTACTTTTCATTTATATCTGCTCTCAGATGTTTCTCTGGATGTGTTTATTTCCACCTCTGAGCTGGGGGAGGAGTCTCAGACTGGCCCATCTCATTGGAGGCTAAAAATCTGGCAAGATGGAGCCAGCTCAGCTTAGCTGTTGGGCTGTCTCGGAGTACTAGGCTGGGTGCCTTACTTGGGGATCGGTTGCATGTCCCAGGTAGTTACGCGTCCTGTCCAGTCCCATGGTCCATCCAGCCCTTAGAGGCGGCAGGTCTTGCTGTCCTGTCCTCCCCTCCCCTCTTCTTTCTGTGGCCCCGGAGTCTTCAGTTCCTCGTGCAGCTGAGATTCATTCTGTTTCCCTCCATCAGCCTCTTCTCTACAGCCTCATGGGTACCAGTGTGAGTGTGTCACTGAGAGTTCTCAAGAGGCTGTCACCTCTCTGGGGGAATCCCTGAGAAAGGGGATCCAGGAAGTACTTAATGTCTGGTTCTTTTCTCTTCCAGTTACTCTGGTTTCCTTTGATTCCCTTGACTAGTAATCTTGGAAAGTTTGTACTGTAGCTTTGGTTAATTTAGGAAGAGAACAGCTTTTCATTTTTTAGAATGTTGGATAGGATAGTTTTGTGTCACGACTTCATCCTGTTATCTTCACCTGGCCGAAAGGGATCGATATTTTAAAGATGTAAAACATTCACTTAGATTTTATGCAATCTTGATTTGACTCACCATGTCTTAGGCTGCATCTGTTATCTTCCTTATCCTCCATCTTCTGAATTGATTTTCTCCTCCTGATCTGGAGAAACAGTGCTGTCATAGCTATGCAGTACAGGAGGTTGAGAACCACGTAAAATATTCATAAAGGCGCTGGAGATTGACCTCATTTTTGTGCAAAATAACACATTTGGAAATATATCTTTATTGAAAAATAGGAGTTTTCCTTTTCCCTGAAATATAGTATCAAAGACACAGTAAAAGAACTCTTCTGTGTATGGTACCAGTTGGGCATGTTAAGTAATCCATATATATTTGTATACATCAATCAATGAAACAATGTAGCCTTATACTTACCAAACAAATTGGGGTATATTTAAATAACCCATGTATGTATTGACCAAAAAACGTGTTTCAGCAATTTATTGAGAGTGATTTCCAAAGAAAGGACTTCTGTAATTATTTGAGTGTTTCGCATTTAACCCAAGGGAAGCTGAATTTTGTTATAGCCTCATACTCACCCTGACCTTTGGGTTGTACTGTCAATCAGAATCCAGCCTTGAGGAAGTCGCAGCATCTGGTCATTGAGAACATCTTAAGAGTGGCCCTCCCTCTGACAGAAAGAATCGGTGAGACTGACATTGAGTGTTAAATGCATGAGCTGAGTTATCCCTCTGAGACACTCGGAGAGAGGTTTGCAAAGTTCAGGCCGAATTAGAGGTCTGGTGAGCAGTGTTTTGAATAAAATACCCTGTACCCCACGTGGCCACACGATTGCAGAGAGCATGCCCACAGTCTCTAATTTCAAAATGATTACACGGGGCTCTAGGAAAAAGAATAGCTTTATGTGTATGCACCCGCATATAACCCCTGTGGATGCAGACAATTCCCTTGCTGGCTTAGGACGATAAGTAAATTACTTGAGTAAACACAATTCCTTTTAGATCAGATGTCTCTTAAGCAAGTATGTTACTGAGAATTTATAAGAACTCATAGTGCCTAAATTAATTTTATGCTCATTCTTTAATCACAGAAATGGTCAAGAGGAAAGTACAGAATGAAAATTGAGCACATTGCCTCTGTGATTGCAATGTAAAATATACAACTGAACAGTGGATTTAAGATGAAAGGTATACAAGTGTTTTATGAAGTTTATAGAAAGTAAAGTGATGGTAAACTTAAGATTTATAGGTTTCAAAATCCTGTTTAGCCTTGTAGGGTTTTTTTTTTTTTTATTAGAAAGTCAAAGTAATTTGAGATCAAACGCTAGTCGTATAAATGTGGAAAACACTATGGGTATTTTTGGTCCAGACAAAGTTGACCCCTCTGACCTCAGCAGCTCTCATCTGGGCTTTGTTTTTACTCCAGTGTTATCCAAGGTCGCCATCTTCCTTGTGCTGAGGTCAAGACAGGAAGACCATTCTTGGCCAAGTCTGTCTTCCTTCTCAGCCACGCCCGTCCCAGGGCAGACCCATCAACTACTCTTCATTGTCTAACATAGTTTCTCAGGGACATGCACCTGTCTCTCCTTTGACCTATTCCCTCGGATATAGTTACAACTTGATAATAACCATGCGCACCGGTAGTTTTCAAGCAGGCTGATTTCCGTGCCCCAAGAGCTGCTAGGCAATATCTGGAAACGTTTCTGACTGTCCAAACTGAGGGACTGCTCCAGGCATCTTCTCTGCTGAGTTAAGAAGTGTGGTTCTCCAACCTTCATTGCGCAGGCAGGATGGACACAACACAGAGTGACTCTGTGTAGAACAGCGACACTGACAATGTTGAGGAGCCCTTGTGTACACTAAATGTAAAGGGAAATATATACGTTGTATTTAGCAGATTATGTTCACACGTTATCCCCAGCAAAAGGATTCCCTGCGTTCCAAGTAATTACACTTTCTTCATATATTGTGAAGAACTGGTGAGCAGAATTCTCAGTGTGTGCATTTTTATGCCCAGTAGTGAATGTGGAGAATTAATACAAATGTGCTATTAATCGGGGTTCCAATTAGCTCCCCTTTAAACACCAAAATGCATGGCAACTTCTATTCTCTACTTAGTATATTCGGTTATAAGCCAATTGGGTTCTGGTTCTTTTGCATTTGTGAAGTACATTAAAAGTAAGCTGACGCAAGGCTGGGGATTTAGCTCAGTGTTTCTGGCGCCTGCTTCCCAAGCACAAGGGCCAGAGTTCCATCCCCGATACAAAAAAAAAAAAAAGCTGTGCAGAAATATTTATGATTCTAATAAATCTCTTTGGGGAATATTCTACATGTATTTGGGGTTGTCAGTTGGCTGCAAAAGTTGAAGAGAGTTCAGCAAAATGGAAAAGCATCACGAAAGTAAAAATTTTTTTCCTAGAAGTAGAGGCATTGTTTTGCAAGGGTCACGCATTCAAAAACAAAGTCCTAAAGTAAATTGGCAATCGTGTTCACACATACACCAACTGTATGAACCTTACCGACTCACAAAGTAAAACAATTCATAACTGAGTTATGATTACTTGCCATGGTTACTACTCTTCCGAATGTATTATACATTAAAAAAAAAGTTTAGACTGAGTCCTGTTTTTTTTGTTGTTGTTTTTGGTACCAGTGATTGAACTCGGGACCTTGCGCTAGCGCGGCAGGCAGCGTCACCGATGAGCTAAATCCCTGGCCCAAAGTTCTGTTTCTTTATATTCAGCATTTGAAACAAAACATAAATGATTATTGCTGGACACTGTAGATCAGTGACTAATTAAACTCACGGAAAGGAAATAAGGGAAAAGAAAAAATCTGAGCAAACGAAAAAATGGAAACAAAGTATTTGTAAATACGGAAGGGAGGCGGGGGTAAAGGGAGGGCAGGGACAAGGGGAAAAAATGAGAACGAAGACCTGTCCTGTAAAGGTACAAGATCCCACTGATGAATGTAACTGTACTGAATACCTAAAATGTACCAATAAACTCAGTGAGGAAACACTAACTGACTTTGTGTCTGCAGTCACTTTCTTTTTACTCTTCATTGGAGATCACATAGCCTAGTAACACAGGGCCAAGGGCTCCACCATGCAAACAAAGACACTTGTGTCTCTTGGGCAGTTCCAGAGTGTGGGAGTTTCTCTCCCAGAGCCAGCCCAACTAATTCTGTTGCTGAGTGTACCTTGGATGCGCACCATGGCTCTGCTGACACGCCTCCCTCCAAGGGATTTCCTTGCTGTTCCCTGTAATTGGTTACTCCATATGATCTCATATGAACTCATCAAACTAAGTGCCTTTGTGGAGTTTTTTATTTTGATAGCATGGAGGTCATAAATTAGAACTGACAACTTTGTGATCTGATTTCAAAGTAGAGGATGCTTTTTTAACTTTTAAATCTTCTGTTTCTGTTAGTATGTCTTTTAAGTGGATCTGTTACAGCTTTTGCAGGTTTTTGTTTTGTTTTTCTGCTGGAGATGGAACCCAGCGCCTGGCACTGAACTGTACCCCAGCCTTGTAGACTACATTTTACTCTTATTCTTAAGCACTTTATCATCTTTGATGTTACCGGAGGTATAATTTTCTCTAGTATTGTATATGCTACATAGCTATTTTACTGGTATAGTAGGCTGTTGATTTCTGTATGTTAATTTTCTTTCTAGCTACTGCATCAAATTATTTATTGTTTAAATTAGTTGCATCATTCTATAAGGTATGTTTCTCTAATGCTTGCTAGGGTCTATGTACAAAATAATAGCAGTTTAGTTTTTTTATCCCTTTTTTCTCTGTAATTGGGCTCTTCGTTTTGCATGCACAGTCAGACACTTCCAGCAAAAGTTTGAGTAACAGTGGAAATGTTTTTCATCCAAACTTTTATTTTTGGAATGACAACCACTTGGTCATGGCATATTATTTTCTAAATGCGATGCTGGATTCTGTGTGGTAATATTTTCTTCAGTCTTTAATTACTAACATTCATGGATGATATTAATCTGATGTAGTGTTTATCACCAATATAAGTGTTTTTGTTGTTGTTTTGCTTTTTTTTTTTTTTTTTTGT
>NW_022900951.1:4590316-4603687 GCF_012274545.1 Fukomys damarensis
TTTTTTTTTTTTTTTTGGTACTGGGGGTTGAATGGGTCCCTGCGCTTGCGAGGTAGGTGGCGGAACCACTGGGCTAAATCCCCAGCCCTGATATAGGTGTTCTTAATTTGGCATGTAAAGCCTTTCCTTCTGAATTTAGTTAGAATATATTTGATATGTTAAAATAGTTTTTACTCTTAAATTTATCCAGTTATATCTTCATACCACGGTGATTGACTATTATCTATTTAGAAGCCCATAATCAAACACTTTAATATTTAGACAGTATACATTATTTATTTCTTCTTTGTATTAATTTTACTTTTACCTTTTGCAAATAATGTTAATATGATAGGTATATTGGAAAAAATTTTATTATATCAATATCATATGTATAGAAGTTGACGAATAACTGTTTTTAGTTCCTAGAAAGATAGTGACTAATATGGTGACATTTTCTTATCATGTACTGTTTGGCATTATATATTCACCAAGTACAACTGATAAAGCTTAACCATATAATACATTACTATAAGTGAAAGAAGTGTCCGGAGACTGAAGTTTTTACAGGGAACACTTAAGGACACAAAAATAAAGGAAAACCGTGCATAGGCCTTTAGCTACCTGGAACTCTCTGCCTCAGCACCTGGGATGGACCAGTGAGTCAGATACAAATCAATGGTGTTGTTGCTGGAATCAGTGTCACCAACATAGCCAGCTATTTGGTGAACAGTTTCTACTACTGTTATTTACTGCACACTAGAAAATCACCATCAGGTGGTGCCATGTCAGTGCCAGGACCTGCGATGGCTGGCATCTTAAGGGTCTCCAAAGATCCATGTATTAAAAACTTGCTGGGGTGGGATGGGATGGGATTTTCAGAACTCAGTCTAGCGGGAGGAATTTAGGTCATTACAGGGATCATGGGAATTGGTCCATTCTCTCCTTTGCAGCAGTCATGAGTTGAGGGGTTCGACTCTGCCACGTGAACCTTCCAAGATGAGCCACTTTCATCACAAAGCAGTAGGACCAACGAACCATTCATGGACCGGAAACTCCAAAGCTGCAAGTCAAAACATTTTTGTTTTGTCTTTATAACCTGATTGTCTCAAGTGTTTGTTACGGTGATGGGAAACTGACATAGGAGCTGAAAAGCTAGAAGTGATTTTCCTGAACTCTGTATCACTGGCCTCTCAGGCTTGCCTGAGACATAAGTGAAGCTGTGAATAACTTACCTGTCCCATCCCATACATTTGTTTGTTTTAAACCTTCTATATTATCTTGTGGTTTTAGTGAGTGTGGGGAGTCAGAGCCTATATGACAAGTGATACTCTCCCTGTGCAGCATATGGACTATTAAGAGTATATTTCAAAATTTCACATACTTTTTTGTATACTCCTATATGTTATACACACCTAAAAGATTATAAGGAGCGCCTAAAGGCCTAAAATTAAACTTAAAATATGAAGCTACATGAAGAAAAGAAGATGACTAGAGAAGAAATAAGCAAAAGTAGGAAATTTTTAATCATTTAAAATTAATAGACAACCGTTCAAAGTCAAAATAACGACAAGATACGTGATTGTTCTAATTTCTGGACAAGGGTCATGAAGGCCAGCCATGTTATGAAGAGGGAAGTAAAGAGCGGGGAATTCTCTGTTTGAAGGCATCTGCGGCACCCATGATGTTGTCTAGTGCGATTTACCAGTGAGTTTATATTAGTTGTAAAGTGTATTGCAGACTCTCTTTTATAGAAGTAAAATTGGGACGTGAAGAGGACAGAAAGTGCAACAATATAAAATGCCCAGTTGACGTGAAAGAAGATAGAAAAATGATGAGAACATTGAAAACAACGAAAAAGCAAGGAAACAAATAATGACAAAGACAGCAAAATAATGACATATACAGTAGACTTTAAATCTACCATATGAATAGTGGTCTTAAATGTGAATGGTCTAAATATACCAATTAAAAGGCAGATACTATCAGAGTGGATTGAAAAGAGAGAGACCCAGCTATATGTTGCCTAGAAAGAGAAGAAACCCACTTTCTTGCAAGATGTCCCCTGATACTACTACTTCTAGTCAGCAGTGTACTAGAAGCACTAACAAATTCAGTAAGACAAGAAAAGAAAACGGTTTGTGGACCATCTGCCATATTGTTTCTTTCTGCTCTTCTGTCTTCTTTTGGATGGTAATCTAAAAATGAGTGAATTATGTCTTCCATCTTCAAGATGGCATATTGGACACAAGGGTTGCCATGAAGTTTCAGCACCTTGGTCTGTGGTCACAACTCCTTTGACACTAACCGTACTCGTTAATTGGCTCAGATAATGAAAAAAGAAGAGAGATTGGTGAAGACTAGTGGCATAAGCACCCCTTAACTGTCCATCTTAGGTATATGGATGATTTCATGGTAAAGGTCATTGAAAACCGGTAGAAGCAAGAAAAATTCTAAATGTAGAATATGTTTATTCTTGAAAGGAACTTTGCTTGTATAAAGGAAATACTCATTTGGCAAAAGTGTCTCTCCCTTGGCAACAAAAGGATACTTAGCAACTCTTATGACCAGGGAAGACCCCTGATTTAAATCTACACAAACAATCATCATGTACCAAATTTTGGCTGGCCACTTCCTCATCCCTTACTTGGAAGCCTGTTGTTTGTTCAGCCTGATGTGGTATTTCAGTCCAATCTGGTCATCCCTGGGAGTTACTCATCCTTGACAACCTAAAATGCCCCACCCAGAGTACCTAACATAGCTAGAAGAATAAGGTATTTTTCCTCCGTACCTGGCCAGGTGCATGAGTGATTTATTCATTCTAGTGAACACCAACAGGTGACCTCAGCACTGCGGAGTTTGGGAGAACTTCGTTACAGCGGCGAGTGAAAACAGAGGATAAGGCAGGTTGAAGACATCTCTGCCATATTCAGAAGACTTACTCCTCGTAGCTGGTTCCACCGTTACATTTTGAGAAAACATTTAGAATGAACAAGGCCATCTCTTACATCATCTTAATTTAACAATCAGATAGACTCGATCGTTTCTGTGGCTTTGCTTGCCTTTATTTGGCAAAGTCCTTTTGTCTCATCATCATATAATTCCAAAGAGTTCATAACTCGTTTATGCTTATCTAAGTAACGTGAAAATGATAATTTAAGTCATTGGTGATCAGTCCTTCTTCTCAACTCTAAACTCTTTAAAAATGTGTCAACGAATGCATACCATGAAATTTTCCATTTTAACAGTTTTTAACTGTGTGGTTCAGCGGAACACAGTACATCGGCGGTGTGGTGCACCCGTTCAGCCCTACCCATCTCTAGAACATTTTTCTTCCTGCAAAATTGAAGGTCTAAACCTATTCGACAGTACCACTCCATTTTCCCTCCAACCCTGATGCGCATCGTTCAAGTTCTGCTGCAAGATCAAACTCCTCTCGCTATTTCATGGAAGTGGAATCATGCAGCATTTGCTGTTTTGCACTGAGGTTTTTTTGTTTTGTTTTGTTTTGATTTTCCCCCCACATAGCATCGCTTTCATTCTGTATGGCATCTATGCATGACTAGATGTGGGGAGGCCGGGAGCCTCCGTCCCCTGTAAATGAAGACCTGGCTCTTGTCGTTGCCCTTTTTGGACATTCGCAGGAATGTATGACTGCCCGTCGGAGTAGGTGGCTGCAGACCACCAGCGATTTTTTGGAGACAATAAGCAAGGCGGTGCAGCACTGCTGCTGTTTTCGTAGAGCAGCAGCGGAGGTGAGGCAGCTGGAAACAAACCTCCCATCAGGGTGGGCGGCCAGAAGGTCGGGTTTCACGTCCATGTGGTAAAATATCCAGAGCCTTTGTTGTGTCAGCCTGGGTTTGGCACCTGAAGTTCAACTGCAGGCGGACTGTCTACCCCAGCTGCCAGAAATGGGTGGGCCCCTTATGCTGGAGCCCAGGCTCGTTAGACGGTGCTAGTGTGATGTTCCGCCAGGGCTGCTGTGCCGAGAGAAAGCAGCGATCCTGCTTTCTCAGCCTCTTTCCACCGTGTTCCGCTCACTCCTGTCTTGTGGTCTTTTGTCACAGACGTAATCACCGCACCAGCAGTGGTGTGTGTGGCTCTGCGTAGGAGAAAGGATAACACGCAGGCTTATGTCTCACTGCAGATGCCAACTTTCCTCTTTTACACTGCTGGAATCTAGAAGAAACATGCTGAGGGCTCAGGCGTTGCACACGGGGACCACAGCATCTTTTATGGCCCCGCCTGCCTCTCTCTTCCTCGTGACCTTGAGGCAATGGAAGGCAGTGTCTTGGTACTAAGACAACCGGTAGGGGCCAGGTATCAAAGGTTCCTGTCCTGCCTTGTTCTTCTCTTTGTATTTCACAGAAGCCTTTCTGAAAAAGTGAGCATAAACTCGTGTGCTGTGGGTTTTTTTTCCTGCTCTGAGTTGATTTCCTTCGAAAGCTATGAGGATCACAATTTATTTCCCAGGGATGCGTGTAGAGAAGTTTGCAATCACTTCTGATGGCTTTGCTCTTTGTCCTCTCTTGGCCGGATGGTCATCAGGCCCCCAGCAACCCTTCATGCTCAGGGCGCTTTTCAGGGACCACTCTGCTCCTTTTCATACCGTCTCTTTTCATGACATTTTGGCAGTAGTTTCCTGTGTGTTTTGTGCTCTATTCGTACTGCCTTTCAGATCACATCTAATGAGGAGGGTCTTCCTACACCGACTCTATTCAAAACTTCTATTGGTCGGATATTGTAGCAGGTAGTATTTCAAACCCTCCACCATTAAATGTGAACATGCTGAGGACTTTTGTTCACTGCCACCTGAATCTACTTTCATGATTTTAACCCTCTCGTGGCTAAACTGTGATTTCATGCAAATGTACAGTGAATTGTTCCTAGGACCCTCCAAACTCCACGTGAACATGGCCTTTCCCTCCTTGCTCCCTCCCTTCTTCCTTCACTTTATCCCTCTTTTTATTTTTCCCTTTCTTCCTGCCTCCTTGGCTATGTAGAAAGTGAACTTTACATATTGCACCCTGCTTGAGTTCCTATAGATCTTTGGAAGTTCTCCTTCCTAGGCATCATGTGAGGGCTTTTGTAAGTATGCATGTTCGCCACAGGCTTGTAGTTTTATTAAAGCTGTACAGTCTTCAAAAATGTCATAGGCTACTTCCCCATGGGTCCTTAAGTCTGCAGTGATTCCCAAAGTTCTTTCCTGAAAAAGGTTTCAAGTGGGCTTTGTATATTTTACGTCTTAGTTTAACCGAAGACTTTCTCTCCTGTTTCATTTCTGGCTACCAGAAGATGATCTCACGTGTCAGCACCTCGGATCAGACCATTAGCTAAGGGCGGGGTTTATTCACTTGCCTGAAATGACTTCCTGTGGCTTTTGAGGAAGGCTTTGGGCATATTTGTCACCGCTGTAAGTTGCTGAATATGAGCAGTGATCTTTTTCTAGCCTTAATGTCCCCCGTCTCTGGCCTTCCTGTTTCCTTACAGCTCCGCTTAAGGATTAGTCGATTGTCACTCAGAAGTTTCATTCGGTCATTCTGTTTACATCCCGTTTACAAACACAGCGACCTCCTGGCCTCTTCTACTCACATCGCGCGAAGGTCACGGATGTTCGTTTTAATTTGCTGCATGTGACACCACCCTGAATATTTTCCTGGTTTGTGGAAGGTCACCAGTTTTTAAGCCTAGAATATCGATTTCTGTCTGCCCCTACAAAAACTAAGCAATGCCACATTTTTATTGTCTCCATGGTTCTTGTCATCTAGCATCCCACCTCTAATACCAGTGTCCTTTGAGATTAGGAGATTGGGAAGATCCGCAAAATGGCAGTAACTGGAACAAGAGAGACTTTCACTTGTCTCTGACCGGCGTGTACCTGGGCGTGACCCATGATGCCGTCCAGGGGGGCTGTTTGTTCTCTGTGTCACCCACAGGCCCCTTTGTGTGTGCTGGGGATTTCCTTTCTCAGGCAGGCCCATCCTGCCTGTGGTCTGTTGGTGCCTGTCTCCATCCAGACGGAGGTCCACCTCTGGCTTGACAGACCCTTTCTCCACTGGTCCCCAGCGGGCTCCCGCTTCATCCTTCCCTGGGGCACAGCGGGGAAGGACTGCATCCTCTTGGAAGAGCTGCCTCTGCTGACTTAGTCAAGGTCTTGGATGCAGAAACCTGCCCTGGCTGTCTTCCGACCCTGCCCCTGAGCTTCTCTCCGTTTCCTTATGCGTTGTGTTCTGAGGCCTCGGAGAATTCTTGTATTTCCCAAAGTCCATGTCTGCGTTTCTGCGTCGTATCTTCCTAATGCCTTAGGGATGATTTCCAGCGCATGCTCTGGCAGCCAGGTGAGCACCGTAGGAATCCAGCATGGTGCAGTACCCTGTGACACAAGGGCAATCGGAAGCAGGGAGGTCCCTGGGGCAGTGAGGCCTTCATGCGTGATGGTTTCAGCTGAGCAGACCAGCTGCGCCTCACCAGGTCATTTTTAATTTTCCCCATTCTTGTATCTGTAGTATGAAGGAGAATCAGTTTGAAATTTTACCACTTCATTCCATGTCACATGTGGAAGATAAAGGGGCAGAAAAGGGTGAGTTAGAAAGAGAAAAAAAATTTTTTTGCGTCAAGATTTCACTATGTAATCCAGCTTGGCCTTGGTCTCACTGTGTGGCCCAGGCTGGGCTCCAACTTGTGAGCCTCCTGCCTCAGCCTCCAGTGTGCTGACATTGTAGGCATGAGCCACCCCACACTGTCCAATTTGTGGTGTTTAATTTTAGTTGTGAAATTAATTGGGCTATCGAGTGCTCCAATACCTGACCAAACATTATTCTGGGTGCTTTGGTGAAGGTGCTTAGTAGACTTGTCATGCAGATGCCCTTAAGTCTCACCATGTCAACTGCAGACTTGCAAAGAACAAAAATGAAGAGAAAATACACTTGTCCACCGCGTTTACTTAAGCTGGCACATAGCTTTGCAACGTGGGTTGGGTCACTCATTATTAAACATTGGCTCATTTTAGGTCTTGAGCCTGTCTACCTGTACCACCTCTCTCCTGCTTCTAAGGACTTAGGATGTGGGTTCAACAATACATTGGCTTTCCTGGTTCTCCAGCTTGCTGACTGTATCTCTGGATGCTTCTCAACCTCTATGATGGCATGAACGAATTCCTTACGATAAATCTGTGTGCATGTATGTGTGTGTGTGTGTGTTTTGCCAAAGTACAGTACGTGCTTAAATTTAAAATGATTACAGTAAAATTCATATTGCCCTAATCTCCTTCAAATATCCCCACTTGCTTAGAACACGCTCATCCCAAAGGTCTTGCCACTTTTTGAAGTGGATCTGCATGTCATCTTTAATGTCATTAGTTGACCTGTCTGGCCTCCTTCATGTCCTATATGGATTTGAAACATTTACCTCTCACTGTCATGTAGTCTTTGGGGAAGAGCCATTCATCACATGGCACCAGATCCAGTGAATGAAGTGCAAGAGTGCCTCACAGCATAGTTTCACAAGCCTGCCTTTCCGTTGGGGGGGGCACTTGGCAGTGGCATTCCCCAGATTACTGAAGTCACTCATCAAAGAAGATTCCCAGGACTGCTCCAGGATGGGCAACAATGGTTGGATTAGTGTGTTTGAAGGAAGAGAGAGTATTTTGAGGGGATTAATGGCAACGTATCTCTCTCTCTCTCTCTCTCTCTCTCTCTCTCTCTCTCTCTCTGTGTGTGTGTGTGTGTGTGTGTGTGTGTGTGTGTGTGTGTGTGTGACAAAAAGGGACAATGAAGAATATGGTATAGGATTGCAATATCCAATATATTTTAATCTGAGCACTGGCTGCCTTGATGGAAATATTTGCCAGAATTTATTGAGCTCTAAGTTAAGATTCCTGCATTTTATTAGATGAAAGTTACAGCCCCAATACACCCCATTCATGTATGCAAATACACTGGTGAACGGCAGGGGCTGCCTTCCAGCAGATTCCGGCGTCATTTCAAAGCTCCGGTCTTACCTCCTCCGCATCACACTGACCTGAAGGCGCAGTGAATGGTGAATCCCAACGTGCGGCACGGAAAGCTGTTCATGTTCGTGTTTTGTACTCCCGTGTTTCTTGTGAATTGGGAATACACGTCCTTATGTATGTATCAGACCGGATGATTAATTGCAGGGTTAGTGTCCTTAAGAGCAATGTGTTTATTACTTCTCACACAGCAAGAGCATGGTGTGTAACCGAATTGTCCAGCTAATTTAAGCTCCAGTGTGACTCTTTGGCTGATGAATCAAAGGAACTACGGCGTCTGTGTCATGGGAAATCACTGAACACAAATGATGTATGTCTCTTCCTTTGGCATGTGATGGCCCCAGGGAGGCCTGTGCTTAAATGGCAGTGTTACGGATTTGAGCTATTGCTTCCTGTTGTGTGTCTTGTATAGGTGGCCGGATAGATATCGCATTAGTCTTACATGCAGAGTTATTAGGACTTGAAGTTCTTTTTGTTCCCACACACGCATTGCTGAGATTTATTTTCTTTTGTCTTCTGTAATGGATAGAATGTTGCTGCTCAGTTTTGACACTGCCCATTTTTCTAGCTTTCCTACTTACTCTTCCTTTTCATCTAATTTATTATCTCTGGTTGTACTATATAAATATATTCCATTATGGGAAATTCTCAGTGGTCGTAATTACAAGTCACGCACCACAGAAATTCTTGCACTCTGAGGATTCTTTTCTAAAATTGTAACATCGTTACATTTGAAAGCATCATACATGTTTTTGGATTGAGTGTTTTGTATTTCTTGGGTGCGAAATGTATGGCTTTTGGGGCCCTGAGTTTAATGTGTATGCTCCCGTGGAAAACAGAGAAAGGCAAGCAATTTACAACATGCATAAGCCGAGAAGGCTTTTTGTATCTCATGTGACATGTTTTATTTTGTGTGGGTGGTATTTGGTGGTTGACTGTATGATTCGAAGATAGATCTCCTTTGGCTTTCAGATGTTCTAGGTAGGTTTGGTAAACGGTGGAAACATTTCTGGGTCATGAATGAGTTTTCCTGGAAGGATATGTCTGTAATGTACAGGAGCTTCGGAGATTGGAAAACTGGAAAGAATTTGGGCCAGTCTGTAGCTGTTGTTTTCTGAGAGGAGATAATCACCAGTAAAGTGATGTCTCCTGACTCAAGTCATCATGGCCCAGTCCAGTGAATTTCTTTAGGTGCAAAGGAAAAAACTGGAGGAATAAACAAAACACAGCAGGCAAGAAATAAGGATTCTCATTCCACTCGGAGGCAGTTTGGTGCCCCTAGTGGATGCGGTGTAATGGTGCAACATGTGCTGTGAAAAACCAGAACATCCCTGCTCGAGTCGGAGATGTGTGGCAGTGGCCACAAGCAGGTAGGTAGGTGCCATACTTTGGCACTTGACTATTACCAAAGTGTAAGATGAGACGGCCAAAGATAACCCATGTGTGATTCTTGAGATGCTCCTGCTTTTGCTTGGTGTTTAAAACTCTTCCTAGAGTGACGTGATGTATGCTCAATAAACACAATGATACCTACGTATTCTGGAATGCCAGATTAATTGACCATTGGTAATTCAAAGTGGGAAGATCTTCTGATTCCACCAGATACTGTTGACCTTTATCAAATAGCTAGATCAGTATATATTTGAAATAAATACCCTCCCGGTGCAGCTGAAAGTTTGTTGGAAGAGTTCAGTGCTTCCGGCCAAAGCATTAGGGCCACATGTCCAGCAGAAATGCTGTCGGGGTGGGGGGGGAGGGGGTGTCAGAGTTATTTCCAAATGGTCAGCAACAAGGAGTTGTACCAACTGTCACACGGCGATCAGAGCACCATCATTTTTCTCAGAGGCACAATTTGATTGTAGGGGAAAATCATGAGCACAGTTTGTGTGGATTTGGGAAACACAGGGATAAGAATTTATGTAAATGTCTGTGCCAAGAGAACGGTACCAAGACCCTCGGATGGTGTTGATAAAGGTGGGTGATGCTTTGGTTTTTTTCCTCTATGAAAGTGTGTGGTCATAAAGCCTTTTCAGATTTCTTCAGCCTTTCCTGGTGGAGATGTGATAGAAGGTGATTGACCTCTGTGTTGTGAAGTAGAAATTAATCATCAGCATATGATTTCCAATGTCAATTTCAAAGAAGTTTGGAAATGAGTCATAAAAGCAATTTATTGCCACCATATAACTTTGTGGTCAGTGGTGCTATCCAAGAATGGGTCGACATTTTCTAAATGAAAAATGCATCTAGTCAGTCCTGCCAATGGGAATATTTTTTTATACAATCAGCAAGGATATTAATTTTATGCTTTCTCCATTCTGATATTGGCCATCCCCCCCCTTTTTTCCCTGTCTAAACTTCTTAAACCTTGACAACAGTATGCATTTCAAAGGTCCTTGTGGTAGCTGTCCAGGAAGCTTGGCTAGTCTTTCTTCTACGTCCCTAGTTGATTCTGTGATGTGAATTTCTGGGTTATTTTGTTTGTTTTGGATACAATTTTATAACGATGGCGACTCAAGCTTATTTTTCTTACTGGGCTCTTTGGGTTTGGAAATTTCTCATCCAATCTTGACATTCCGATGTGAACTTTAATAGGTTCCATGTCTAAATAGTAGAAAAAGTTATTTCTTGGCCTTTCCTTCATTCCTGGAGGCAGTCTTTTCCCAAAAATAGAGTCTCTTGTGACACTGTGATGTACAGGGTCACAGCCATGGCAGTTCCTGAGCCCTGGGACAGGTTGCCTTGCAGTGCCCCTGGACGATGTTAAAAGGGAGCGTCTTTTCTAGAATTCCATTTTAGCCTTTTATTGATAGCATCAAATACTTATCTTACAGTCTAGCTTTTGTGATAAGCAGCAAGGTGAAATTTAGCCATCTGTCTGCCTTGGTGCTTTGCAGGGGAAAAAAAAAAAAAGAAAGAAAGGAATCAGATTTGAAAAATCCCACATACTAAATTCTGGAACTTTTGTGACTCTTGAGGAAGAGAGATAGATTGAAATGTGAGACAGCACCAACCAGAGGTAATTGAGGCTGCCAGGAGGGCTGAGTTCATGGCTTCAGGCCTTAGGATGGCCATGTGGCTTTATAGAGCCCTGCTTTAGGTCTGCATGTATTTGGGAAAGTATTAGTGTGTGATGCTCAAGTTTAAACAAAAACTGTTAGTGCCAAGCTGATATTGACAGGAATAAACAATGGATGTTACCCTCTGAAGTTGTTTTCAAAGGTGAAAATGTGCATTCATTGATTCCTGTTACCAGCAGCTTCTCCGTACCTTCTGGACTAGGTGGGCTTTGAGTTTGTATATTATTTGAGCTTACCAAATGGCTGTGGGTGTCAGAACCCAAGTGTAGCATCCCCTGGGGACATGTGGTAGATTTGCGGGAAGGACTGGATTGAAATGCTTTCTCTGTAAAGTGATTGTGTTTCTTTGATGGACAGAAATGAGAAAAACGACTCCACTTGACCAGGGCAGACCCTAAAACAAGGCAATTTAAAGGTCCGTGTCTGATTGTTCTCCGGAAATCTAATTTGCTCAGGGAAACAAAGAAGTAGTTGGAGACTTTCAAAGAATGTGCAGTTTCTTCTCAAAATGGGAGCAGAGGAAAATGAAAGCACACTAGAAGAAAGTGGAATAGAGTAAAGTAGGGGAAAAGAAGAATTTGCATTGAGAAGACATGCTGCTTCTGGAGAATGAGTTACAGGAAGATTAGCACAGCCAGGTAGAGTGGAGATGGAGCTGAAAGACAGGAAGGACTCCTGAAAGCTGATGCAGGTCCTCTCTGAAAGTGGTACTGTGCCAGGGAGACTTCACGGTAGCTCCCTCATGGTCACAGTTCTGAGCCGTGATTTGTGAGCCCCATCAGAGACCGACAGGTGCACCTATGCCAAGTTGTTCCAGCAACCTGAGCAGGATTGAAAGAAGATAGAAGTCTTGAATAGGTACGGATTGAAGACCCTAAAGGAAGGTACCACAAAAAATTCATTAATACTGAAATGCGTATGACAGGCAAAACTCAGCAATGAAGATCTGCACTAAAAGCCATGTCACAATGAACTACATCATGAGAAATGTTTGGTTTCCCAGGGCATACAAACGCAGTGTCTACCATAGGCTGTCATCCATGAACCGTGCAATAGCATTGTGTCTCCAAAATATGCATACATTAATTAAAATGTGCTTTATTGGTTCAAAATGCTAATGACCACCTAAGATGTAGACCTGCTCCACAAAGGGTTGCAAAAAACATGTACTGTAAAAAATAAATAAATAAAAGCACTGTCTGCAAAATGCGGTAAAACTACACAATGCAAGAAAATGAGCTGTGCCTGTATAATATTTAATAATAAAGTGTAAACAGTCAGTATAATTAATAAGATGTTAATGAATTATGGCCATAACCCAGGGCTGAGTTAGTTATTAGGGTGACAGGAGGATGTATTTTAAGTAGAATTATCCATTTGAAGAGAGTGAAGGGGAACAAAATTTGTATGAGAACTCTAAGTTATTTTGGAAACACTGTTATTATTAATATCATAACTCTGAATCTGCAAAATTCTAAAACAAAATCCAGGCCAACCTAGAAAAATAGAGTCTGCATCAGAAAGCAAAGGAAAATAAACTCCAGTTCAATATTTAGTACCAGTCCATCTAAAAGAATCTCTGATTTTTATGTATGTAAAATGGTCAGCTGTTCTTGAGAGAGCATAGGAAGAGCAGAGGAAACCGAACAATAAAGTCTTACCCCATGAACGTGGACAAAAGTACAGCCAACAAAATTGGTGCTGGTTGTTAGGAAAATTCAAAAGCATAAACAAACAGTGGTGAGAAGTACAAGATAGAGACTGCAATTCTGCAGTTGGTCCCAGACCTTTGGCAGAGTAGCTCCAAAACTGCTAACAGTGGTTTTCAAGGGAGGACTCTGCTGTATTCTCTCAAATACAGAGTGAAACATTGGAGTCCAGGTTTGGGGGGTCCAAACTGATAAAATGCCTGAGGCCCATAATAAGAAAATAATTGCAAATGTCAATACACAACAAAGTGAAAAAAAAATGCAATTATTTAGATTTAAAGAAACGAATCACAACAAAGTGCAAAAATTTTAAATCTCATAGATACCAGAATCATATCCAAATCCATGAATAGGGAGCATGATAATTTGCTTTTATTCTTCTTCCTCCCCTCCTTCTCTCCCTCCTCTTTCTCCTCCTCTTCTTCCTTTTTCTCTTTCTCTTGCCCTTCCTCTTTCTCCCTCTTCCTGCTCCTCTTCCTTATCCTACCCCTTTCCCCCCTCCCTCCTTCTCCCCCCTCCTTCTTCTTCTCCTTCTCCTTCTTCTTCTCCTCCTCCTCTTCCTGCATCTCCCCCTCCATCTCCTCCTCCTCCTCCATCT
>NW_022900951.1:4604128-4609849 GCF_012274545.1 Fukomys damarensis
TCCTCCTCCTCCTCCTCCATCTCCTTCCCCTCCATCTCCTCCTCCACGTCCTCCTCCTCCATCTCCTCCTCCTCCTCCATCTCCTTCTGCTCCTCCTTCTCCTCCTTCCCTTCCTCCTCCTCCTCCTTCTGCTCCTCCTACCTCTCCCTCTCTTTCTTCCTCTTTCTCTTTCTCTTTCTCTTGTGCTTCTCCCTCTTCCTTTTTTTCCCTTCTTCTGTATTTCTGCTGCAGGAGCTTGAAACCAGGGCCTTGTACAAGGTAAATAACCTATCCCAGAGCCCAATCCTCTAATTCAGTTAGTGCTAAATATCCTCTTGTAGAATGTTTTTATAATTTTGTTTTTCTTTCTGTGACACAATGACATTTTACAATACTATTGTCTGCATAGAGAATTGGAAAAATTATTCAAATTTTTGAATTGGTATGGTTAGTTACATTTTTTAAATTATTGGTAGCTTGACTTTGTCTCTTTTATCTTCAGAAGTCATTATGAACAAAGATATTTAAATTTCATGGGTTCTGTCAGAATTAGACAACATCTAGTGAATTCCTTCTGGTACTGGGATTCACAGAGATTGCAGTAGACCAGCTTCAGGCTCTGTCCACTGCCAACTTGTGTCAGCTGTACCTCAGACTTACTTACTGGGAATTCTAGATCATTTTCATTTGGTAAGGGTTGTTGGTATGGTACCTGAATGTTCCATTTCCAAGGGAATTGGGGCAGGGGGGCTAGTAGTTACTCCTACCATAGAATGTTGCAGTGGGAAGAATAAAGTCTCCCACCCAAAGGTGTCCACTTATCCTAATCCTCAGGACCCAGGAACCTGTTAATTTCTACAGGAAAAGGAATTTGCAGATGCTATGAAGAGTTCTGGGATACTAAGATTATCTTGGGTTATCCAGATAGGCCTTGGATAATGTATCACAAGGGCCTTGTAAGGAGTCACAGTCAGACAAGGATCTGTGAGAATGAAAACAAGGACTGGGGCCATGTAGGTCCACAAGCCTAGACTTCTAGAAGCTGGAAAAAGCAGAAAGCAAATACGTTCATGAACCCCGAAAAAGGAAGGTAAACCAGATGACGTATTTTGAATTTCTGACATCTAGAGCTGCAAGAGCATAAATATATGATTCAATGTCTTTGGTAATTTTCGACAGCAATACTATGCAACTAATATAGCAGTCCCTTAAGTGTAGAAAACATTACCCTGATCCAAGAAAGATGTTCCAATAAACCGAGATGAAGTGTTACTCCGAATCATGCATCCAGTATCACAGCTTCTGAAGCACACGTGGGTGGTTCATCTCTACTCAATTTGATGGCTAATGTGGTGGGAGGGGTTGGCAGAAAGGATGCACAAAGGTCTTGATTGTAGTGAAGATATCAAATGTTAACTGCTACCATAACCTAAGGCCAGGCTGAAGGGAATGAATCATCAGTGCTTGAGGCTAGGGTTAGGTGGTCTAGGAAGTGATTTGCTCCGGGATAGACTGGTCCTGTCCCTACTGGACATTTTCACATTTTGACTACTATGCAATTTTTGGCATCAGATTATATGTTTCCACAAATTCTTTCAGATATTATTTATCCAGATTGTTGACTTTTTGGCACTCTGTTACATTTTTGTGCTGCAGTGAGTGCTTTTCTGTCTCCATCAAGGGAGAGAAGCCAGAACTCTAGATTTATTAGCAACAATAAATCTAGGAAAGCTGCCTCTGTGCCAGATGCACCAAGAGGAACAGAGAAGAATCCCTTCATAATGGGGAGCTTCTTAGATCTAAGAATAATGAGAGATGGACAGGGACAGAAGACCGAAGGGAAGAATTGGGAAGCACAGCAGGGTCCAAACCCTAGTCAGAGTCCTCCCAGAAGGCGGCCTCGGGGTTCCAGAAACTTTGGGCTCACAGAGTAAAGTGGAATCGAAGGAGGTGGAAGTGGTTGAAAGCAGAGGTGTAGAAATTGGCTTCTGTTGTCTCCATCCCTCTACAGGTTTCGGGGAGTTCCCGGTCCCAAATATGTACTGTCCAGAGAAAAGGTGCATTTTCAAGATTTTGAATAGGATTAGAAATTTGATGAAGGTGTTACCTGCATGCAAACGTAGATCCCTCAGTGTCATGTAACCCACTATCATGCCCTGTACGGGTGTGGCGGTCCAGCCGTCACAACACTAACGTGTCTGAGTTGGGGACTGAGGATCGAGAAAGGAAAGAACACTCAAGCCTGAGTGGAGACCAAGAGAAGTCTGATTTATTTCACAAAAACAGCTCCTTTTTAAAGGCTCACATCAACAGGAAGCTTTTAAGGGCACACAACAACAGGAAGCACCAAGCAATTGTTTTTATCTTTATGTAAAGACCGCATTTCCTGACTCTTATAGATAACATCAGACTTTCGGCTGACGAGTTCCTGTTATGGCAGGGTCAAAGAACAAAACAAGCTTAACAAACAGTGTCCTTGAAAAGTAACAAATGTTGCATAGATTGTTTGGATGCCTTAATTGTACAGGAAGAAGTTATTTTCCAAATGTCAAACTCCAGTGTGCCATGACTGGGCCCCCACAACCGGTGGCAGATCATTACAGCCCACATGAAACTCTACATGGGACAAATGGAGCATACAGATGGCAGACCCCATGCACATGGATGACTGAAGCCAAAGACACAGTTCATACTTCCTTCTCCCGCCATCTCATCGCCGTCTCATTGTCCCTGCTGTGAAGATGGCAACCGTATGTGAGCTGTGGTCAGAAGCTATGGTGAATGTTTACATTTTAAAAATATGTGTTGCGATAAAAGACATACCACAATCAAACGCCCTACAATTCCTCCCCGCTTGCATCAAACACACTCTTCCTATTTTTCTTGACACTTTCTGCAGCAGCTCTGGAGTGCTGTTTGCTGAGCGTCTTTAGCTGTGCCGTCCTGGCTGCCTTGATGCCCTCAATCAGTTGAAAGTATTTACCTGACATGGTCGTTTTCACTTTGGGAAGAGCCAGTAAGCGCCCGAGTGCCTGATCCTGTGAATAAGGCGGATGAGGGCCTCTTGTTTTTACGAGCCTGTGTTTCTGTTGGGTGGCACTCGGCCGCAGCATTCACTGTATTTTTGATCACCAAGAAGGACTTCTGGAACTGCTTCAAAGAGTGGCAAGAATGATGGATAAATGTGCTTGGTGTGAGGGGGAGTATTCGGAAGGGGATTGATGGCGATGTGTCTTTTATTTCTCTTTTCTTCTTTTAGAAACAAAGACATCTTAAAAATAACCAGGAGCCCTTTTCACTGGATGTGCCCTGAAGCTGATGGAAAGTGTTTTTAATGTTCTCTTGCATTTCTCTGTTCTCTCTGCTTGGTCTGCCCAATGTATGGATTCCAGGTTTCAGGGAGAAAAAAAAAATCAAAGCTTGAAATTAATATGAATGTAGATACAGTTAACGGTGAAATTATGAACAGCTGGCTTTTTATTAATTTCCTAGGCGTGCAGGACTCATGCTGAGAAATCCACCAACACTGGACTGGGCGTATGTGCCTAGCACATTAGCCCTGAACTAATTTTTAAACTCTAAACAACATTGCATTTCTGGATCGCACCCTCTTTATATGTGATAAAGTCACCCGATCCTGCAGCACAAAATCTGGGGAGAGGGCTATCCACTTGGTAGGCTTAAGAATGGGTCTGGCTAGCATTTGGTCTTCCTCTGAGTCTGGCTACAAGCTGGTGTGCTTTTCCTCTCCATAGTTCAGGCAGGCAGACATATTCACCCAGAAGGCATGGAAATCTAATTTGGGTGGGCTCTGAGAATATCCATTTTTATCCATATAATCTGTATCATTCAGCCCACCTTTTTCAAGACACAAACTGCCTATTTTTGTTTCCAATTTTCTCTATTTCTATCTCTCCACGATTTCCAGTTATAGCCAAGAGAAAACTGTTACCCATTTACTAAGCCCTGTAAACCCCTACATAGTGAAAGACCAACAAGTCTTTGCGGACTAAACGAACACCTTCATTTTTATGTCTAACCTCACATATGTGTATTCAGAAAGTTTCAGGAAAATAGGAATCATTTAAGTACAACTAACTTCAGAGAGGACAGTAAGATTACTTAGTCATCTGTGTATTTCACATTCAAATTTGATTAGCTTTATTGTTTGATAAGTGCAGTAAAACTGCTTACACATCCTTATTTCTAAGAAACATAAATGTTGAAATCGCGCCCCCATTACAATTTGTATGTGTATATGTGTGTTTGTAGTGTCAAAAGAAGTCAGTGTGTGTGTGTGCCCAACTATGTGTAAATAGAAGCCTTTTATCATAAGTTTACTTACTTTGATTTGAGTTTGATCTTCTTTAAATTCAAGGTGAAAAATAAAATCTTGAGTTTTAAAAAAAAAAAAAAAAGAGAGAGAACAGAAATCATTGTAAAAGCCATACATTTTTTCCCAGCTGGCTGGCTGCTCTCTCTCTCTCTCTCTCTCTCTCTCTCTCTCTCTCTCTCTCATCTTCCTTCCTTCCTTCCTTTCAAAAGATCGGCACAAACAAGTCCATTTTCGTTTGGGTGCACACTGGCAATCGTGATGTGTTGAAATTGATAGGTTTAGTTTTAGGTTTCAGTTTTCAGACTTGGACAACTGTGCTTGTCAAGCAGCCTATAATGCTAATTGGTAAGGATATAAGAGATGGTGAAAACCAGAAATCTTTTTATACTGTCTCATTCAATCAATGTAATGAATCTGTATTCCACAGGCCTAGGTCAATAGTTTTTTGTTTGTTTTTTGTGTGTGTGTCTGAAGCTACCATTTGAACCTGAGACCCAAGTGTTTTTCATCAGTGCGTTAGTACTTTACGTCACAAACCCTCTCATTGTGAGTCTGTCTATGGGAGTACCTGCCTGCAGTCAGAGGCTGTCCTCTGACAATTTGTGAGGGTCTTCTCTCACCTCCCTTTGGGATTCTTAGTTCATCATCCTTAAGGGCGTTAGAACCCTAAAGCAGCTTTCTCTTCAAAACACTCAGAAACTTTAAGCAGGTCACTCATTGTTTAAATAATATCACCATGTGTTCAAAAAACCTACGACAAAGACATCATGTTATGTAAGGTTCTTGCATCTTTTCATTGAGACGTTGGAGGAGAGAGACACAATTTTCATTTTAACTTAGTTCCTTTTTTTATTCCATTCCTTGGGACAGGATTTGCAGATTGTGTTTTGAGAAGGGTGCTGGGAAAGAAATGGAAAGTCAATGAAAATGGTGTGCTGATCTTTTGAAAGGAAGGAGGGAAAATGAGAGAGAGAGAGAGAGAGAGAGACAGAGAGAGAACACAAGCCAGCCAGCTGGGAGCGTATGCAGGAAAGGTTCTTGCCCTTGGTTGCTTGCAAGCAGCTTGCACAAAAGACTTCCAGAGCTACCTGGTTGCCCAGCGTCCTGCCTGCCCTTGTGCAGTAAGTACTTTTAGAAGGACACCTCCCCAGCATTGTCTGTTCCCCTTCCGACCGACCCCACTCTTGTTGTCAAGCACTGTGCCACGCGTTATTTTTTCAAAATATCTGACGGTTCCTCCTCACCTTCGTCTTTCAAAACTTTCCCTTGCTATCTAGATGTGATGGTGTCATCCCAGTACGCTGGGAAGCTGAAGCAGGCAGGATGCAAATTGAAGCCGAGCCTGGGGAACTTAGTGATTTAGTGAGATGCTGTCTCAATTTAAAAAGAAAAAAAAAAAAAAAAAA
>NW_022900951.1:4609892-4641225 GCF_012274545.1 Fukomys damarensis
AAAAAAAAAAAAAAAAAAAAAAAAGTTTTAAGAGAGGACTGGAAAGTGTCTCAGGGCAGAGGCCTTGGGTTCAAGCCCCTGTACCACATGAACTGACAAGAAGACAGACAGGCAGACAGGCAGACAAACAAACTTCTCTTGCTCAACCTTTGTAAATATATCCCTAGTTTACTCTAACACATGTATTCCCACTGTAGTACTCTGCCATTCCCAAATAAATACTATTAATTTTTGGCAAATCCTTCTCTGTTTTTCTCTTTGTTTTGCTTTTCACACAAGTCGACAAGGCCCAGATGGCCAGCATGCCATCCTGTCACGTGCAGGCAAAAGTCAGACTTCAGGCCTGCTGACAGTCTCCCACTCCCCAGAAACTCCACTGCCACCATCTCCTTGGGGTTACCAAAGCTTGGGGAGACAGACAATAAGGTGTCCTTGCACCCCCATGTTATTCCAGGACATGAGGGCCACAGAGAGCTGGGTATTCCCTGACCATGCTTAATGGTCACACTTGAATGGATTATGTATTTAACGTCTCCCCAGTGGGACCCAAAAGAGCATCTGTGTAACATCGGTCCAGACCCTGTCGTGAAGGGGGAGATGTGCTTCTCGATTTTTGTAATGGGTTTGTGGAGATTGCTTGCTATATTTGTATAGGTTTTCTGGTTGATAGTTCATCTGGAAGGCAGAAGTATGAGCATACTCTCTTAGAGTGATGAAAATACAGACCGCCTGTGAGGTCTCATACTTGTGAGAGACCACGTTTCTGGATTGATGCCCGCGCGTTGGGATGCCAGGGACTCCCTGTTCTTCTCCACAGTCCGATGATTAGCAGACTTATTGACTTTTACTCAATAACAGCCTTCATGTTAGGGACACATGAAAACTGGTAAATAAGCTTCTGCATAATTGACCTCACCTGAGCCAGTAAACCCATGCAACATGGTTCTTAGGCTGTGTACAGAGATTTACGCCTTTTCTTCAAAGGGTCTCAAATTCCTGTCATAGTATCTCAAAGGAATTGATCTAAGATAAAACAGTTATTTCCACAAGTCTGAAGAAATGTTGGATTTAATAGAACTCTAAAATCAGCATGTCTCTTTGTTAAGAAGAATGGCAAGAGACACAAACAGAACCTAAGCCTAGATTTAGGAGAAGAGCATGCGTGACCATGCGACCATACACGTCCATCTTTAGTTGTATCCGTTGGCTTGTGTATTTAGAATCTCCGATTATCTCCTCAGGATACTCTGTTATTCTGTGCATCCTTTTCTAGCCATGACCTTGTATCATCCGAAATCTCCAGCCAGTCAAGGTCTTACATTTTTCCTTGTAAATCCATTAACACCTTCCACTTTATGGTGTCACTGCTCTGTCTTCTGGTTACAGTTCCTGCTTGACAGTTGTCCGTTACAGCTCTTCTTACCCTCTGCTCAAAGGCTGCATACTGTGCTGCAGTCATTCCTTAACTGTGCTGCTCAGAAGTGACTTCTGTCTTAAGAGCATATACAACACTTTCCTTGAGCCCTTTATGCTCACCATCCTGTAATGCTCTAGGGTTTCTCTCATGAACATTCTTGTCTCTTCTCCCCTGTGAGACATCAGGAAGTTGGCTGAGGATTATAAAATGCATACGTTCCTTCCAACTTTCTTGCCAGTTCTGCAAGATAGAGATTATCCAAGCAAACTTTCACATCACTTATAAAAGAGTGGGGACACCAAGCTGTACGTCAGATCTGACCTACCTCTCCCCCAGCCCATGGGCTCTGCGTTGCTGTTGGATCTCAGTAAAAGTCAGGATCGCATTCACAGTCTCCAGTACTAGCTCTGTCTTCAGAGGTCCCAGTGGCATTGAGGGCTCAGGCTCCTACCAGGCCCGTGCCATAAAGTTAGACTCTACATATTGTAATAGATGTAAAATTGTGAATTCTGTTGACCACAGAGCCAGAGTTTTTTAATCCTGGCAGTGGAGATGGATAAGAGGAAGGTTTAATAAAAGAGGTAAGAAATGAGTTACACCTGGAGGAAGCCTTGACAGAGCAGAAGATGGGAGGGCGCTGCAAGGAGAGAGAACAGTGGGATCAAAGCCTCAGGGTCGCTGAGTGGAGAAAGGCTGCCGGCAGGAAGGAGGATGGTTGTGCAGCTGGTACAAAGTGCATCTTGGAGCAACTTTGAAAGCAAGTAGTGGAGTCAGGGTTCAATCTTTGTAAGTAGGAAGGCGGGAGGCACGGGGCATTTGCACTGGGAAATGGAAATTTCTTCTGAGCAGATAGAGCTACTTAAAAGCATGAGAGAAAGTATCTGGTGCATTCACATACTTAGGACTTTGTATTTTAAAAACACCCAAATTACTACTTAGAAATCTCTGTGTGTCTCTGTTAGTACATCTATTCTAAGTTGAAAGTAAAATTTTCTAGTGTAGTAAATTCTCCCAAAACTCTGCTCTGGGCCAGACTCTTCTGAGTTGCTTTCTAATTATTTTTTCCCAGTTACATTTAATTTTTCAAAATAAACGGCATCATTAAAGCATTGGGGTGGATTTTTGGGGAAAAAAACACCTCATATGGTTTCTGGAAATTACAAGTTAGTGTAAAATAAGTAGAAAAGAATTACCTTCAACCTTCAAGTTTTTGGACTTTTCTTTCTTTTTTTTTGCTTGCTTGCTTGTCTGCTATACAAATAATGCATTTCATGTTTTAATGTGGGAAAGGTCAGGAAGTCGTGTTTGAGAGACCATCACAAATACAAAGCAGTATCACAGCTGCCTGTTGCATTTTACTGACCGGAGAGCAGATGCACCCCGTGTGTGAGAAAGACGGCCGTTCAAAGGTTTTGCCAGCCTGGCGGTCTCTTACCCCTGTTCTAGGTTGTAAGGGCAAGTCGGATGTGTACCCACCTTTTGTATCAGTGAGGAGAAGGCATCATGCATAGAGCGCAACGTTATCAGCTGCATCTCGGCCAACTTCCTCCGTGGCATCCCTGTGAGAACTTACACAGGGTCCTATGCCTCCTAGTACTGATTCCGTTGTCCCTGCAACACCTCCGATAAGGGTCCCGTGAGATGACGGCAGAACTGAAGAACTGCTCTTGCCTGTTGACATTGTAGCCACCCTAATGTGTCAGACAGAGCACAGGGAATTACTCGTGTGTGTGAAGTCATGCTGGGGAAGAAAAACAAAACCTACGACAAGGATAGCTGTATAAAAGTCTAATACACAGAATTATGTCGAGTCTATGTTTGATAGTGATTCTAAATGATGTGGCCATTTTATATACTTTATTATATATGTCTTTATTGTTATTTTAGATATATATCCTTATTGTTATTTTAGAGTGTCTTCAATGTACTTATGAAAATGTATTGCAAATTAGGATTAAACTCAGGGCCCTTGAACTGAGTTGCATACCCAGCCCTTTGATTACCAAAAAAAAAAAAAATTAATTTTGAGAGTCTCCCAAGGTTGGCTATACTGACTTGGTTGAGCTGAAATTTGTGGTCCTCTTACCTCAACCTCCCGGATTGCTGGGATGACAGGCGTGTACCACCACACCCAGCTGTGACTGTGTTTCTTGATCACATCTATGGCAGTTGATTGACCTATATGATCTAGGTCTGTGCAAGCACACTCTGTGATGGCCACAGTACAGGAAAGTCACCTCATTATGCATCACTTAGAATGCCTCTCTGTCCTCAAGCAACCCATGGCTGTGTAGTAGAAGAATTCTTAAGCTCTGTAAAGGTTTGTGCCAAATCCTTAATTTCCTGTTCTCTCCTTAAACCCATAAATTCTCCATCAATCAAGTAGGGCTAAGGATCTTGTGATTAAGTAAATAATGCAGAAGTAAAGAACCAGGACAAAAGGTCATTCTTCCTAGAAAGATATTATCATTAAGATAAAAGAGATCAGTTATTTTCTGTTATGGCTGCACTAGAGTTCATGGTACCAGGCCACCGTGGAATCACTCATTGCTGCAAGGCCTTCATAATTAACAGGTTTCTCCAAACGTTTGACTCTCAGGTTGGTACAGATCTGAGTGCCTGCATGTGAAGGATGAATGTAGCATAAATGGGTGATCCTGGGGACAGTGTCAGTAAAACTTGTACCTGAAAGCAAGGTGAGAGAGGTAGGTCTAGTTTAGTACAAATTTTCCAACACCATTAATAAAGAGCTATCTTTCCTCCAGTGAGAGTGTTTGGCTTCTTTGTCAACGATGAGGTGGCTGAGTGTGCCTGGAGTTGTTTCAGCATCTTCTAATCTGTTCCACTGGTTCTCAGGTCTGTTTCTTTGCCAGTACCATACTGTTTTTATCATGGTAGCTTTGTAGTATAGTTTCAGGTTGGTGATTGTGAAACCCACTACTTTGTCTTAATTGCCTAGAATTGCTTTTGCTCTTCTAGGTATCTTCTTGTTCCAACTGAATTTTTGGAATGTTTTCTCAAGGTCTGTGAAGTATTCTGCTGGGGATTCCATTGGGATTTCATTGAATCTGTACAGCAGTTTTGGAAGTATGGCCATTTTCACTATGTTGATTCTTCCTACTCAGGAGCAAGGCATATCTTCCTGTTTTCTGATATCCTCTTCAGTCTTTTTTCAGAGTGCTGTAGTTTTCAGAGTAGACATCTTTGATTTATTTTGTTAGGTTGATTTCTAGGTATTTCAATTTTTTGGATGGTATTTTAAAAGGAACTGTTTGTTTCATTTCTGTTTTTCATGTGTGGTTTTTGTGAGTCTGTTTTTCGTGTACAGCAAGAAAGCTGAAAGGTTTTGAAACGTCTTCTCTCCTTTTTGAGGTGTTCAAAGGATAAGACATTCATCAAGGATTATGTTAAAATAATTTGAAAACACACCCCAGAGTTTTGGGGGAGGCATTAAATATCTGACATGTGGGCAGAGTTGATGTTTGTAACAGTGCTGCAGAAAATATTAGACATGTAGATATGCCAAGCAATATTGTTCTTACTCAGATCATAAAGCAGTGAACTAATTTTCTCAATAGAATTCTTCCCTTAGGATGATTTATAGGTTTGATAGGTGCAGGAAGTCCTCAGCATGATTTGTAACGGTCAGGGCCCACCCTGGTGGTTCTGGCTAATGTGTTGGCTTCATTTTAGAACCCAAGCCACATATCTGTTTATCTTCGTCATCTTCTGCTGTCCATTCTCTCTGAAGAATCCACGGTATCCTTGAGACATGCTTTGTATAATGAGCGTGTCTGTCCTACTTCTTAAGCCAGAAGAAGGAGGCAGTCAAGGAGAAAGACAAGGACACGAGGAATGAAAGACCGTGAGTGCAAAAGTGTGCTAGGAACTCAGCATTGCTTGTGCAATTTTTGCTCAACTAAACACATATTTTGCAAAGGGCATTAGCCTATATTCTTTGATGCGATATCTGAATGCTTCTGCAGGAGTTTAAATCTACTGCAGTTTTTTTTTTTTTTAATGCTCCGCATTCTAGAAACCCCCATCCTGATTTGATAGCAACTTGTGCTCAGCCGTGAGCTTTTTTCATTTACAGCTCCTTCCCTCATCTTCACCCCAACACCTGATCGTCTATCATCCACTCTCCTTCCAACTTGCTTCTCTGTGTGTTCTCTCTCTTCCTCTGCTGAGTACTTTGGCCAGTTTTTTGCCCAACACCCACTTCTCCTTTCTTGCTTCTGTGCTTCTTCATCTCAGCCTGTTTCCCTGCTGGCTCTTTTCGTTCCCAATATCACACTTTTTCTCCACAATTTCTACCTCTTACTCCATATCACTTATTCTGCTTTCCGTGCTCTGGGAATGTGTTTCCCACTGCTCTCTGTTCCTGAGCTCTCCTGGAGCGCCTTCCTGCTCTGTTTTTCAACATTCCATGGGTTTGTTATCCTCTTAGATGTTTCTTTCTTCGGTTATATTTCGCAAATCTGCACAGTGGTTCTGTACCCTTGACCCCAACCCTTTACCATTGCTGGGTCCGCTCTTTTTTCCTTTGAAACTGTATTAGTGCATCTTACGTACAGATTAACGGATCTCATTGCATACTTACCTCATTTTCATCCATCGTGCTTCTTTCTCTTCTGTCTAACCTTTTCCTACCACTCTTCCCTGTCCTCTGTCTGTGTCCCCCTCTCATGTTTCAGATTCCACATATGAGAAAAAACATGCAGTATTTATTTTTCCCAGCCCAGCTTGTTTTACTTGACACGCTGAACTTCAGTTTCGCCTGTTTTCTTGCAGATGACACGATCTCATTCCTCTTGGGTGCTGACTAACACTCGATGTGTATCTGCCCCACATCTTTTCACACGTTTGTCTGGTGATGTGTGTGGTGGTGGACTCTGTAGTCTAGCTGTTGTGAATTGTGCTGCAGTAAGTGTAGCGTGCAGGTGTATACCTGTCTCATGCTGGCTTTCATTCTTTCAGGAATATATCCTGGAGTGGTGGAGTTGGTGTTTCTATGTTTGGTTTTCTAAAGGAACATCCACCATTTCCATAATTTCTGTGCTAGTTTACATTCCTGCCGACAGTTTACAAGAGTTCCCTTCCCCCTGCATCATCACCAAACATTATTCTTTTTTTTTTTTTTTTTTTGCATTCTTGAAAACAGCCAGTCTAACTGGGGTGAAATGAACGCACAGCGTAATTTTGATTTGCAGTTTTCCCAGATGACTGAAATAGTTGAACGTTTTTCAGGCATTTAATGGCCATTTGTGTTTCAGCTGTTGATGCTGAGAAGCATCTGTTCTGTTCGTTTGTCCATTAATTCTCTCCCCAGGTAGGTTTTACTTTTCCCATTCACTTTGTCCAGCTTCCAAGTCTACATGCCCGTTCCATACCCTTGATTTTGATCTTTTCCCGCTCCAGGATCCTGACCCGCGCTGCAGGGCCTTTTCTCTCCACAGTGAGGGCCCATGGATCCTGAAGTGTCTCCCAGAATTCTCAGGGAGGCTAATAATGATTGGCTTCCTTTTCTCAAACACAGCGGGAACAACAGGACGTGGCTACCCACAAGACAGAAAGAAAGCCATTCAGGGGGCCCTTATACCTGACACATGGATGTTGGACTTCCAGCTAGCAGAGAAATGTTACAAGTAAATGTATACTGTGTAAACCACCAAGTCCATGGTATCTTTTTATAGGTGCTTAAACAGACTAATTCAGCTAGGATAGTATTACTTTTTTCTTTTCTGCACTGTTGGGAGTCAGACTTAGAACCTCACACAGGCTAGGCAAGCGCTTTACCCCTCAGCCACACCCTAGCCATCCTCACAGGGTAATACAGGTACGTCAGAGCCTAGGACCTGTACCCTTCTACCTGGGAGCAGAACGTCACTATTCGTGACAGCTTTCCAGATGATGTGTTTTGTTCCCCAAACACAAGTTTATAAACTGAAAACTCTCTTGAGTCTCCTTGATTTTCAGATAATTCTAAAGAGGGTGGGGATTTAGCTCAGTGGTTCCACTGCCTGACTTGCAAGTTCAAGGTCCAGAGTTTGATCCCCAATAAACCTACAAATGAGGTTTGTTGAGTATTGAAAGACTTTTGTATTCCATAAATTTTTATAAAGTTGCAAGCAAACTGAACTTGAAAATCAGAATGGTATTAATGGCAAACACGACTACCATAGGTTAGAAGAAAACAATTTATTCTAGGACAGTTTTCCCATTTTGCAAGTCTCCCTTAAAGGTGACGTAAACATGAAGACCTCTATAATTAGTTCTTAGTCATATGATTAAACAAAGTATGCTTTGGGCTCGGTGTTGCTAGGAACGGTAGTAATTTGTTTTTAAATATGCGCTTTACTTTTCATTTTAAGCAAACAGATAGACTTTAGTTGTTTAGCTTTCTGGATGATTGAAAGATCCAAAAAGGGGATTTTGTGGTATCATTGTCTGATATTTGCTTTAAATTAATTTTAATGTGAAGTGAAGGTGCAATTGAAGAGGGTTTAGGCTTTCTAAGCAGAACAGTGTGTTATTGGTAATCCATTTTAATCCACTCCAGCCAGTTAAGCCTGGCACAGAAATGAGGCCCAGGGCCAGCAGCCAGTGATTAAGCAGGGGGCTCCACAGAATGCAGAAGCTCATATTGCCCCGTGTCTGTTACAAGATCCTGAGTCACAGTGACATTTTTATTCACATACTCCCATAATCACATAGGCTATTTGTCACTCTCAATTATTTGTCCTTGACTGTAATTGACAGGGTTTTGAATTTCAATCAAAATATAAACTTACAAAATTTTTATTGTATTGTAAAGAGCAAGACTAGATCCCAAAGTCCATTTAATTTCAACAATGGTGGTTGTCTCTAAAATTTTTAGAAAACAGGTACCTTGATTTTCATTTCAGTGAAATATACTTATTGTAAACACTCTTTGGTTTGGCTCAATTATGGACCGATTAAGCAAATAATTAATTTCTTACAGTCTGAATGAGTCATTGGTGGAATCCATTTTATAAACTTGAGCAAAAAGTATAAAGGAGTTAATAATGAAAATTGTTGCAAAAGCTTTCCTTGAGAAAGAGGTTGAGAAAGGTTCAAAAAGACTCCTTCAGGTGCCCTGACTCAGACTCTGTGAATGCAAAAGATTTCTGAGTTAAGTCAGCCAATTTTGCAGCTGTGTTTGAAGTTTAATGTGCTTCACGGATGAGTACAAAACATCAAATGAAACCTGATGAGCAGAGCAAATCATGTGTTCGAAAGTAAATGCTAAGGAGAGCTCTCTGAGGAATTAACATCTTCGATTTTGAAGAAAACAAAACCAAACCCAAAACCACACATCACTTCGTCTAATGCGTCTTCTATTTGCTTTAGCTATACTGTTTTAAGTTTCGAAAGATGTGAGTCCCTTCTGACAGCCAGATTGGGGAGTAAAGTGAAAATAAGTGTTTCAGACCCTGTACAACTCAATTCCCCAGCTAAATTTCACTCCTGCACCAGGGAAGAAAAGTATCATATCAGGCAACAGGTTAGGACCCAATAGGTCTTTCTTTTAAGATTTTGCCAGGTGTCTCTGGACACGGTTGCCAGTTCTCAGAGATCGATAACAATCACAGTCATAGCTTTGGTAGACACTATGGCACGATCTGTGGTAAAATGATCTTTTGCCTCTAAATCACATCGTGTGCTTGTACATGATGTGAGTTGATACCATTGAAGAAAATGCGTGGTGCTGGTCCTGTTCACTCTCCTTCTCACCCATTGTCCTAACTTTTGAGGGATGAGGTGTCTGGGTGAGGATGAGGGATGGAGACAAGCAGTGGGAGAGACAGGAACAGAACAAGAAGCATGCATCTGTGGGAAGAGGGATATTTTGGCTGCTACGATTTTTTTTTTTGGCATTTTTAGCAGACACAAGGCCCACTATTGCCGGGAGGGCTTTGGAAAAAATGCAAACTCAGAGCACAAGAGGAGTATGATGGGAGAACAAGGAGGAAGGTAGAGATGGCGATGCCATCTTACCATGTAGAAAGACCTACAAGAAGTAACAAGAAAGCGAAAGAGTTTAGAGTCACAAAGTGAGGGTCACAGGCTCTGTAGCTGGAATCTGAATGCTGACATAGCCAATCCTTGCGTGGTACAATCTTGTTTAGATCTAAAATGCCCTTGCACAGTCTCATGTGTTGAGAAGCGGGGCTTTGGGGAGGCCACTGGAGGAGGGGGGGTGCTACAGCCTTGAGTGGATTAATCCAAGAAGAAGATCACAGTTGGATGTGCTGTGAGGAGGTGGGGTCCAATAAGAGGAGGTGTCTTACTAGGGCTATGCTTTTGGAGTTCCTCTCCTCTCTCTCTCTCTCTCTCTCTCTGGCTATTTATGCTCTCTCTGCTTCCTGGGTGCTGTGTGTGGAGCAACATGCATGCCCTTCTGCATGCCCTTCTGTTGTGTCTTTCTTGCCTTGGGGCCAGCTGCCAGCAGACTGAGTCCTGTAATTGTGCGTCAAAATAAATGTCACCCCCTAAAGTTGTGGGTGCCATTTGCTCTGTTCCAGGCATGGCAAAGTGACCAATACATAGATCAGGACTCATTTGCTTCATTCTCTGTATTTCAAAGTCTTAACTGTGCAACGGGGACACTGATGACTGCTTATAAAATGGAAGGCATGTCTTCCTGCACAGGGTGGACCTATTCTGCAGGGCGGTGGTGTTAGAGGATGGAGACTGTCTGGGTGGCAAGTCCCAGGCCTCCCCCTTCAGGCTCTGAGGCTAAACTTTCCTGCACTAGGGGAAAAAAGTGTGAAATGGAGACACTAACTGTGGGTACCATGAAGACCTCGGTAAGTCATGCCTGTAAGACAGGTCACCTAGGAAGCTTCAATTTGTAATGCAGTTGATATCTTCTTAGTAAAAAATAATTTTTGAAGGGTCGTAAGGAAATTGTGAGTGAAAGATGACTGCGTTTAGAAAGGTCTCCATTTATTTATCATCAAATTCTGTAGAAAACAAACGTGCAGGTTTAAACAAGGGAGACATGCTGCCATTTTCTACCAGTAAGGAAGTGAGGATGGTAACATATACAACGGCTGAAAAAGCTACACGTATGCCTATGTAAAAATAACCACTAGTATGTATTCTAGGAATCACTGGAAACTTGTTCCACCAATTTAGGAAATGCTAGTTTAATGCCTGCTTTGGGCTTAAATCGGTGCCAGGAACTAGATCTTTCTTCCTTTTTTTCTTAGTATATATTTGTAATATATAAAAAATACATTCACTGTGGGGATTCGATACCTGTACGCATTGCGTCTTGATCCATTTTGTTTTGTTTCTCCTCCTCTCCTTCCTATCTCCCCCATTCCCAGATCCTCCTCCCATCTTCACAAAATCAGTCTCCCTTCTATCACTGATCTTGTATTTTGCTCTTTTAAAATATTTATAGTTTGAGTTTTTTTGCATAACAGAAACCGTGCAACATTAAACGTTCTGTGCCCGATTTATTTCATTTAACGTGACGGTCTCCTGGTGCATCCATTTTCCAGTGAAAGATTTAAATTTATCCTCCATGATGGCTGGTCATACAGATATAGACACAGATAGATAGATATCCGTTGTTTTTTTTTTTTTTAACCCGTTCATGTGTTGATGGGACTATAGGCCGCCGGCTAGATTTAGCTGTTATGAGCTGTGCTTGTCAACATGGGTACGGTGTAGGGGTCACTGTACTCTGATGACTTCAGCTCTTTTGGAAAGATATCTAGAAGAGGCATAGCTGGGTCAAGTGGAATTTCCGGTTTTTGTGTTTAAAGGCATCTTGCATGCTTATTTCCATAGTGGTTGCATACGTTTTCCTTCCCACCGACAATGCGTGCAGCCTCAGCAGCGTTTGTATTTTACTGAGTTCTTGGCAGGAGCCGTTCTTTCTGGAATGAGGAGTAGCCTCAATGTTGTTTTTATTTGCGTTTTTCTAATGGCCGGAGACGCCACGCCCTTGGCCATTGCCACTTCTTCATTGGAGAAGGCTCTGCTCATTTCATTGGCCCATTTCTGGATTGGGCAAATTTTATTGGAGGGTGTCTAATTTTAAGATGGATAGATACAAAACTAAAGTGTTCTCGCTGAGGGTGCACAAAATGTCACCATGTTCAGAATAGTGTGGCAAGGGTAGAAAAGGGAGCTCTGTGTGGCTCGCCAAAGAAACTTTCCAGGGCAGATACTTTTTGTCCCCTTCAGCAGTCCCTTAACTCCTTCCCCAAGACAGAGGACTCTTTCCAGAAACGGGTTGCAGAAGAATCGTGTGCGTGGTTGGGTAAGAGCAGGAAGGCAACTGTCCTCTCATCGTTTTAGCTTTCTTCCTTGATTTTTTAAAAAAATTTAATTTATTGGTACATTCTAGGTAGACAGTACAGTTACTTCATTACTGGGATCTCGTGCCTTCACATGCCAGGCCTTGGTTCTCATTTAGTCCCCTTGTCCCTGCCCTCCCTTCACCTTCTCTCCCTTGATTTTTGATGACTTTTTCCTTACAAATGAAGAAGGTGAGCACCTGGGCACAAATGGCAGAGCTCTTAGAGGTCTCTTACTAAGTGGCCCGTGCTATTGTTTGGATCTGTGTGGCTCCCAAAGGTAGGGTGGTGAAAGCTTGGTCGGCAGCCGGAGGCGCTTCTGGGAGGCAAGGTAAAGTTTAAAGCATTATGCCACCGTGATAAACGTACACCTGTGTTTACTGTGGCACAGTTTGCATTAGCTACATCTTAGGGCTCACCCATATGCCCGTCCACTGGTGAATGGGTAAAGAAGACGTGTTCTTCATCAAATGGAATGCTATTCAGCCATAAATAAGCATAAAGCTAGACGCATTTATGGCTAAACAGATGCACCCTGAGTCCATATCTTAAGTGAAATAATAATCTGTAGGCACCCTGTGTAAATATCTTGTTTCCCTGGTGTGAGAAACTGAAAGTGCCAATGAGGATGAACATGAATAGATGTTGTGAAATAGGAAGAGAAAAGGTCCAAAGGGGAAGTGGAACAAGGGAGGGGAGGGGCAGGAAAGAAGGGAAGGGAAAAAAACGAGAAAAGAAGGAAAAAATGGAAACCAAGCTTTTATAAATAAGGAGGAGTGGAGTGGTTGAAGGGAGGGAAGGGGAGTGGAGAAAAAATAAGCATCAAGATCCATCATGCACGGGTGCAAATTCCCTATAATGAATGTGATCATTTTGTGCAGCTAAAATGTACTGGTAAACTTAATTAATCAAAAAATTCTTTTAAATTTAAAAAAGCAGTGGGGCTTAGTAGAAGCAGGGTCGCTGGGGGAAGCCCTTAAAGAGGATTCCGTCCCTTCCTCTCCCTTCTTGCTTCCTTTCTGGAACTGAGCAAGCAGCTTTCCTCCCATGATGATATTCTTGCTCTCTGCACGCCCCAAAGTAAGGGAGTCAAACAGCACACTGAAACAGTGAGCAGCAATACCCTGCCCCCACTTACAAGTTGTTTGTCTCAGGTACCTTGTGAGAGCAATGGAAAACCGACGAATGCATCTCTGTTCTTATGTGCCACACTGCTAGCCAAGATGATGAACAGCACGGTAGATCCATCATGGGGACCAAGAGATGGGGAGAGGGAGAAGGAATCGAAGCGGAAGGGGACCTTAAAAGTAATTAAGATGCACTATGTACACGTACCAACTCTTCATGAAGAATGCCATCATTATGTTTGGCAAACATATATGACTAAAAATAAATTTTTAAAAATCTCCATTTCCAAGACTCCTGTGTACTTCTCTCTCCAATACAACAAACCAAGAAAATTAGTTTTCGGTACACATAGATCAAGTTGCCATGGTAACGGCATTTATTTGATAGGTCGACTTTCCCAAAATACTCGAAATGGGGTAGCTAAAAGAACAGAAATGCACTGCCTCACAGTTCTGGAGGATGGAGGTCCATGAGTTCACAGACGTGGTTTCTGAGCATCTGAGGAAGAACATACCTTCCAGCGTGTGAATATATCTTACAGTCCTTAGCATCCCTTAGCTTGTGTGTGTGTATGTGTGTGTGTGTGTGTGTGTGTGTGTGTGTGTGTGCAAATGGGGTAGCTAAAAGAACAGAAATGCACTGCCTCACAGTTCTGGAGGATGGAGGTCCATGAGTTCACAGACGTGGTTTCTGAGCATCTGAGGAAGAACATACCTTCCAGCGTGTGAATATATCTTACAGTCCTTAGCATCCCTTAGCTTGTGTGTGTGTATGTGTGTGTGTGTGTGTGTGTGTGTGTGTGTGTGTGCGCAAAACCACTGAGCTAAATCCCCGGCTTAGCTTGTATGTTTTCACATATCACCCAGTGTCTGCCTTCATCTTCATACAGTCCTCCCGCTATGTCCTTTCACGTCTTAGTGTGTTGTCTGCCCTCACGTCCAGTTTTTCCCTTCTTGTAAGGGTACCATTCCTATGAGATCAGAGACTGCCCCAGAGATCTCATTTTAACTGGACTGCCTCTGTAATGAATCTGTCTCCAAGCCAGGTCCCAGTGAGGTAATGGGGCACAGCCTGCAGCACAGGAATCTTTGCCGTACACAGTTCAACCCAGGACAGTAACCAATAGAGAAAGTCTCTGTAGTGACACAATTCTAAGAAACAGGAAAGTGTGAAAAGTCTTTTAAGTAAGTAAATGTGCTACAGGATCAGATCACAATAAAGAAATGGTAAAGCCAAAAAATCCTTCTGCAAGCCAGGCATAGTGGTGCTTATGATCCCAGCACTGTGGGAGGCTGAGGGAGAAAGAAGGCAAGTTAGAACTCACTGTGGGCAACTTAGCTTTCTAACAAGATCCTGTCTCAAAAAATAAAATCAATAAATAAAAAGGGCTGAGAGTGTAACTGAGTGTGCAGGTGTTAGGCTCAATTCCCAGTCTCTCTCTCTCTCTCTCTCTCTCTCTCTCTCTCTCTCTCTCTCACACACACACACACACACACACACAAACACAGCATCTCATCATTTGGTGAAATGGCAGTCATTGCTCATAGAAATATAAAAATATAGCAATGGTAATGACTTCACGTCTGAAGATTAGAATCAGTGTTGGAGTTGAGTTGAAAATACTTGTGGATCTAATTATATATAACAGCGTTTATTTTAACAGAATTCATATATCACTTCTGAAATGGTGCCTACCATCACATTCCATGAAATTTAATTTTTAGTGGGAACTTAAGGCAAAATTAAGTCAGTGAATCAATCATTTAAGCTATAAGAACTTTTTATGATGTCTTAGTCACTTTGCTCATTACTGAAACACAACCCCAGATACCCAGAACTTAAAAGAGTAGAGGTTTCTTTTAGCTCATAGTTTCAGTCCACGGTTGGTGGCTCCAGGGCAGAAACTGCGTGGCAGAGGGGCTTGGTGGAGAAACCTGCTCACATCATGGAGGGTAAGAAGTAGTGAAAAAAGGAGATGGGGAAGGAGGTCATGCACCCAGCGACCTGCCTCAAACCAGGTGCCTCCTCTTAACAGCATGTCAGCTATCAGCTCTTTGGCAGACTAATTCAAACATGGCGCATTTGAAGGACACTTTTGATCTAAATCGTTACATATGGGAAACAGCCTGTTTAACTCTGGCTAGAGTGCCTAATGTATTAGTTTCTTATCCCTGCTGTACCAGCTTATGGAAACTCGGTGGCTTAAACAAACACAGAAGCCCAGACTCTCAGAGAGCTCAAACTCAAGCTGTCATTAGAGTATTGCTCCTTGTGGCATCTCAGGGTAAATTCTTTCCTTACCTTTCCCCATTTCTAGGAGCTACGGTAGGATCTTCAAATCTCTCTCTGCCTTTCACCCTACTCTGTGCTCCTCTTTCTCTTTAAGGAGCTTGGTAACTAATTAGTCTGGTGGGATAATCTGCGATCAGTTCCTCGAATGACTGGTTAGAATTTAGGTCAGATCTGCAGGATGGCAGCCAGCAGAATTAAAAGCAGTTTGTTCCCAGAGATGTTTGCTTTGGTCCTTGTGTCCCTTCCATGAGATTGCTTAAACCAGGTTGACGTATGTCATCCTCTGCACATCCACAGTCTGCATTCAGACACCACTGGACAGCTACATAGTGATGTACAACAGTATGGTGTTACTTTGGTTAGGGTTCAGAGAACTCTTCTTCCTGTACATCTTATTATTCTTAATTGTATCTGCCAAGTCTCTCTGACCATGTGAGTTCACAGATTCACAAGACCTAGGGGCTGAGATGGGGACATATTTAGAGGACGTCACCCTGCCCATCACCTTCAGGAAGATAAGGGCTGTTTTAAATTGGATGCATGCTGAAATACAATAGAGAGCAAAAAGTACTTTGGTTGAGAAGAGCTACTCTTTATGACCCCCACAATTCCAGCAATGCTACTGAATTCCTTTTCTAATGGGGACCATTTAAGAAGTCTCTTGACAAAGATCCTATTCTAGGTGTGCCAAGATGGGATTACTGACCTCTCAGGCTCTGAAATCCCTGAGGAGTATGCTAATATCAAGGGGGTGGTGGTCACATGATAATTTCTCCCGTGAGCTAGAGGATGAATGATAATAAAGTTCTAAATAGAAATTGTGAGCATGTGAAGTTTGATCACTCATCTATGATTTTGCAAAGATTTGGCCAGAAAAATATTTAAGTTTAAGCATAAAACTCTATTAAAATGAAACAATTGAAAATGAAGACATAGAGAGAAAATTAAAATGAAAGAGAAATAAAGTGATACATAGGTCATTTAATAAATAAATTTAGGGATAAGGGGAGGAAGAAACTTCTTAATGTGGAAAGGTGCAAATAAAAGTGCCCCCTGGGATGAGTTATCCATAGGACTGGTGAGATTGGGCACTACTAAGCATTTGTTTAGACAGAAATGCCAGATGCATGGGATTTCCCTGATGCTTGTAATGCTAGCCTTGGGCTATAGGTTCAAACATAATGATAAGTCCATTTAAAAAGTAAATATCTAGCAACTTCTAAGGTTCTCTTTGTATGAGTACTATGAAAACACTTATAGTGACAGCTATGTGCAATGTGATATCAAAATAAGGCCAAGTAAGAATTAAAATTGCCTGTGGACCTTCTTGTTTCTGAAATAATACACTACAGTGTTTTTCCTAATTAAGATATCCATGGAAAGCTTCTATATTGACTTACTGCTTTCCTGTTTACTTCTGCAAAAGGTAGAAACATTAAAAATTGTCATTCAAACCCTTATGGAACTTCATATAAGCATATACCAGTGCTGTTTCTAACTTGACCTTAACCCAAATGAGATTTGTAAAAACCATTCCCAAATTTTCTGTTCTCTGTATAGCAATAGAGGAATAAAGAGGTTTCTTCATTTCTCATGCAGGTCAATGTTTATAGATAAAAAATCTTTAATCATAAAAGGAAAACAGGCTGTCTGTATAGGGCTAATTAAACAATAGAATGCTAATTTAGGAAATATTTCCTCCCAGGCGAGTGAATCCAACTCCAACATCCTGGAGAGAGAAAAAGGAAACAACTGGTCCCAGGGACTGGGAGAGCCACAAGTAGATGCAGGAATCTGAGCATGTCCTAGGAAAACTTTATTCTTTTCAGGAGCCATATTGATTCTTATTGTTAATGTCCTTGCTGTTTACATGGCATGGAGACTATTTGTTCCTGAGTACTCTGCAGTTATGCCCCTGAGAAATGATCAATACCTCCTAGCTAACTACTCACGCATTCCTGCTCATTATTTCAGTTCATCATTAACCAGAATTATTTAGTGCAATCCATCACCCTTGGAATGCTCAGATGGTGTGTGCTTGGCCAGCTCTTTTATTGGAACTTCATTATGAGAAAGAAAGAAAAAAATGAAGAGATTAACATGGCACCGATCTAGCACAGTGAAATGCTTAACATTCTGACAGTGCAGGAGCAACTCTTAAAACCAAATTGAATCTGTCAGGGTGACGACGCTTACGTGGTGAGAATCACTGCTTGCATTCGAATATTTTGCCCTGCATGCAGAAAGGAAACGAGCTTTTGACGTTTGTTTAATAAGAATTAATTTTCACTATGTGATAGAACAAAGATTTCCCCATTCTTTTCACGTTCACATTTGCTTACTTATAATTAAACTAAAAATACGTGAAACTTTTCAAGATGCCTAAAACACCATTTTAAAACAAACAGCGTATTGTTCACGCCCGTGTACAGCAGGCATCTTTAGAACATAAAGATGTTCTAATTTAATATTATATGACATTTATTTTAGCTAGTATTATATTCATTTAGCTGTCACTCTAAATCTGGGGGATGGTAGTGGCCACCGCTAGTTGCACTTGTATATCCTAAAATTTGGTGCACATTTTTTTGTGTATGTCTTTCCTCATTTATCAGTTCAGTGGGTAAATGAGAAAACACTGTGGTCAAATTTATGTAAC
Organism: Fukomys damarensis; assembly: GCF_012274545.1. Lineage (NCBI taxonomy): Eukaryota > Metazoa > Chordata > Mammalia > Rodentia > Bathyergidae > Fukomys > Fukomys damarensis. The sequence goes on from NW_022900951.1 coordinate 4,627,729, forward strand.
CTATAATCCTTTTTTAAAAAAGTTGCAAAAATTATCAGAAAATGCAGAATTGTTGATACTATATGGTGCGATTTCAAGAAGTATCCCTCAAAGGCCTCTCTGTTGAAGCCTTTCTTAGCATGTGGCTCTGTCCGGAGGCTGTGGATCCTTTATGAGTGGAGGCCTAGTGCGAAAAAGAGAGGTCATCAGGGGTGTGACTTTGAAGGGGATCCTCTACTTCGTGTCTTTACTCCTGTTTGCCATGAGATGAGCAACTTTGCTTCTCCATGTGTTCCCTACCATGACATCTGGCTCACCACAGGCCCAAAATAAGTGGAGGATCCAAGTATGGACTGAAATCTCTGAAACCATGAGCCAAATCAAACCTTTTCTGCTTCTTAAGTTGATTACCTTAGGCGTTTGTAACAGGAACGGGAAGCTGACTAACGCAATGTGTAGTCTTGCTTGTGAAGATATACAGGTGTTCACATTCACTGTAGCAGTTTCAAAAATAAATCTTTGCACTGTCAGTGGTATGTTTCATAAGGTTACCTTCACCAGTATACTATTGTATTCGGTCTTTTCAGCATAATACCAAAGTGCTGTCTTTGGTCAGTACCTTACGCAGAATCTTCACGTGTGAGTAAAAATGGCTCACATTTATGTATAGGACAAGGACAGCATTGACTCTTTGTCTGTGTCTCCAGTCAGTGTCAAGCAATATATTAATTTAATCCCTTTCATTTCTCTTTCTCTGCACCTTCTTTGAGAGTTTGGGAATCTTCTCATGATCCTCCTTGTTCTGTATGAGTAAAACAAATTAGGTTTGGTGAGGAGAAGGGCCAGATCAGCATCCACGTAGCCTGAGTCTCCCAGCCAATCTCCAAACTAGCTCGGGTTCACCTCCCCAGCACCCCTGCCTGAAGGTGAATCCAGGCATCACAAAACCCAGTATTCAAGAAGACCATCCAGTTTTGCATTGCAAACCTTCCTTGTGGCTCTTCTCCAAAGGCCTGGCTCTTCTCCACCTGAACATCCGAAGCCTACAGAGGGAGGACAAACTACATCTCAGGCTCCTTGCGGTTCATTGTAATCCAGGTTCCAGAATGCCAGTGAGTTCTACCAGTCAGTGCTGGATTCTGAGACTCAGGTAGAAAGGGAATTTGGGGCTCAATTCATCTGAGCATATTGAAGAGTCTACCCTGCTGTTATTTTCCCAAAGAGGGAGGGCAGAGCTGGCAAAGAACTGACAGCGGTGGAGAGGATCTTTCCCTTGGGCTCCTGGACACCATAGTGAGTAATTTTATAAGGAATAATTAGAAGAATATAGAACTGGCTTCCCCGTTAAAATATTGAAACAAATTCATGATTTCATTCCTGAGAATAAGTGAGATTCCTGCCACCCTCAAAACATGCAAATATCAAATGTGTTTTTTTACCATCACGGTCCCATCTGACTCACATGTTTGAAATGTGTAGTTGATGGAAGGGACTTGGAGCCTGACGTAGATTTGCAAACCGAACAATGCTGATTCTTCTTGCAGATTTGATTGGATGTTATTACTGGAGGCCGATCAGACCTCCAGTCTCCTGACCAAGGTACAGCAGCAGGATTACAAAAGACAAGATCTTTACTGATTGAGATTCCTGCCACCCTCAAAACATGCAAATATCAAATGTGTTTTTTACCATCGCGGTCCCATCTGACTCACTTGTTTGAAATGTGTAGTTGATGGAAGGGACTTGGAGCCTGACGTAGATTAGCAAACCGAACAATGCTGATTCTTCTTACAGATTTGATTGGATGTTATTACTGGAGGCCTATCAGACCTCCAGTCTCCTGACCAAGGTACAGCAGCAGGATTACAAAAGACAAGATCTTTACTGCATCAACGGGGGGACCCGGGATGATCACAGCTCTCGTCAGACTAAGACACTGTCTCATGGAGCTTGTCACTATTGAATACGCAGCTTCTTGAAGGGGCAAAGGCAGTGTAGGGAACAGTGCAACGGAGAGCGCTGAGTTGAGCAAGATCATAGCAACGAGGGAATAAGACGGTCTAGCAGGAGCAGCTCATTGACTAATGGGAAATTTGCTTTTTTTCCTACAGATTAATCTCTGCCTCTGTAGAAGTTTTACATACAGTTTTGCTGCTGTTACCCATTAGCTGCACTCATACAAGATGTCATCGCATCATGGATCACTGAGACTTCTACTCTCACCAGTGGTGTGAGGAGGTGTTCCCTTCCCACACACCAACTGCGGGCTCTTCAGACAAGCCACTGTGGTCTAATAGGCAGACACAGACTTCTAATAGGAAAAGCCACACACCTGTCATCCCAGCCCTTGGGAGGATGAGGCAGGAGGCTCGCTGTGAGTTCGAGACCAGCCTGGGCTACATAGTGAGTTCCAGGTCAGTCTCAACTACGTAGTGAGACCCTGTCTCAAAAAACCAAAACAACAACACCAACAAATAGGAAAAGCCAGTTTATAAATTTGCAGCATGCTCAGGGTGGGCTCCATTACTTATCTTCTTTACTCAATCAGATATCTCACAGCCCGGCACCAGATATTTAAGGACCTCCCCATTTTTTTGGACCGGTGTTTGTTTCCTCACCATCCACTTTTTAAATACAGTATCAGTCGTATGAACCCGAGTTTTGCCACTCATACGGGCGCTCAGGTAGAACCTCGATGCCCTGACTACTGTGTAGTTTCAGTCTGTCGTCCTAGCACGAGGTCTGTGCTGGCTGAATGTGACCGATACTGATGCACACAGGCTGTGTATCTTGACCTTGAGAAAGCAGGCGGAGGCGTTGCATTTCGTCTCCCTCCAGGTGACATAAGCAGTAATAACAAGTGAAACGGTTGAGCTTCACAAAGTGATGGGAAGCCCCGTGTTGAGGCTGGCTATGCCATCTAGGCCCTCTCTGGGGTGCTGAATAGGGAAAGAGAAAAGAAATAATTGTGTACTATTTTGGATCATTATGTTTTTGGATCTTTGGCAACATCAACTTGATGTTCCCAACTAGTGTTGTGTGACCGCCAGTATACTGTGTGCTTAGATCCAGTATTTCGCACTGAGTATTCTATGATACGTAATAGTTAGTCCTGACCGCCAGCGTGAGTGGCTTGGGAGATGCATAGGAGAATAGGAAAGCACACTTTGGGTGTGTCCCGGCGGGTCAAGGGAGTACGATCATATATATTTTTGGATAATTCTAAATTGTTACTTGTTTTTTTTTTTTTTTTTTGGGGGGGGGGTACCAGGAATAAAACTCAGGTCCTTGCACTTGTGAGGCAGGCAGGGGAACCACTGAGCTAAATCCCCGGCCCCAACCTTACTTTTTTGAATGCCTGGATTTCTTGTTCCCCCAGTGTTGTACACCATTCTGGTTCATCCCAAACAGAGCTGGCCTCCTTACTTGCATAAGGGAAAACTCACATCAACATGGGTAGGCATGACATTCTCAAATTAAGTTTTATATTTCTTACTGTTAAAAACATGCTATTGCCAGGCGTGGTGGCTCATGCCTGTAATCCCAGCACTCAGGAGGCTGAGGCAGGAGGATTGCTGTGAGTTCGAGACCAGCCTGAGCTATATAGTGAGTTCCAGGTCAGTCACAACTGCAAAGTGAGACCCTGTCTCAAAAAACCAAAGGGGGAAAAATACAAACAAAAACATGCTAGTGGAATGGGGGGGGGATAAAAGAAAAAAGAAAAGAAATGTGCTTCAGAAAAAATCTTAAAAAGTAACTTTAGATAAAAGAAACCAGCCAGCACTCCATCGGCCAGGTGATGAGGTTCAGCATAAGCAGTGATAAGTTATGTTCACATCCTGTCCATTAGATATGCTATAAGGAGAAAGGTGCATTACTTCTGTATCTTCTTTCCACATACCCATCTCCATGTCACCAGTCTTATCAGGAGAACAACCCTAGGAAAACCCAGAAGAAAGGGCATTCTACTGACCAGGAACCCTTCAGGCATCACACAGCCATGGAAGGTCCAAGAAAGTGTCATAATCTAAAAGAGACTCTTTTTTTGTACCTGGTCTTGAATTTGGGACCTTGCCTTTCCAAGGCAGGTGGGAGAACCACTGAGCTAAATCCCCAGCCCTAAAGGAGACTAAAAAATGTAATGTGATATATATAGTAGATGGGAATCCTGGGCAATGAGGAGATGTTAGGGGAAAGGTAAGTTAATAGAAATCAAGTTTTGACTTCACTTAGCAGTAATGTAGCGATTATCAGTTTGTTGTATGTAACCAGGATAAGGTGCTAAGACAGGAGAGTTTGACGATAAGGGCTCTAATAATCTTGAGAATATGTAAATGTGAAACTATTCTCTGGAAATCAGGTTTTGAACTAAAGCCTCTGAAACTGTAAGCTTATGATTAGCACACTATGAAACATTTTAAATGTCTCCCCCCTTCTCCCTCTCTCTCCCCCCACTTTTCTGTCTCCTCTTTCCTCTTGTCTCTCACCTCTCTCCTCTCTCTCTTTCCCTCTCTCAAAGGTAATTTCCTCGAATTAGTGTGATGTTGGGTAGGTGGGGGAGACTGCTGAACGTGGGAGCCGTAGCTGTAAAAAGCAAGAGTGTTTGAAATGACTATAAATGGGCGTAAACAAGAAGCATTGAAAGGCGGGGAAAAAATCGGGAAAGATAGTAGATAATAGAGCTATGGAATAATCTAAGAAGCCAAGGATCAGTGGGATACAGAACATAGCAAGGAAATCAATGGAAATTTTTAAAATTGCAATAAGAGATACGGAAGAAAATATTGGCCCTGTTGCAGACAAAAATACAGGCTTCATGCTAAAAAAAAGTCCCAAAGTGTGTCTGTTTGCTCTTTCTGCAGAAAAGCACATAGTCGGCCGTGGAAGAAGAAAACAGTCATGGGAATCTAAGGCTTAAGAATTAAAATAAAGTTTCTATCAACTCAGAAAAATACAGGAAATGCAGAATATAATCAGTCTCCCCAAAAGATTCAAATACCCCAAAGACTTGCTCTCCCAGTATTTTGCACTTTTTCTCTCTGATTGTTGGTTTGATTTGATATATTATTGGCCACCTCCAGTGATCAGGAAACGTGAGTAAGGCCCCGCACTCTCAGATTTCCCAGGAGAGAGGAGTGAACCCCTTTTGTAGGAGCAGTGAAATGGCACTGCTTGAGGAGGAGTAAGGGTCCTGGGATAATGACTCGCCAAAGTTCTCCATGTAACCACACGGCGACACTCAGCTTCTTGGAGAGTCCGTGTTCTCATCTGTCAAATAAAGACGGCACGTATCTGCAAGAATTGTGATAAGGAGCCCAGCAAATATAAAACCTATAAGCCAAAACTGTCACATAGACTCCACACTGACCTGTGGATGAGACGATGGTCACGTAAAACTTGGGATCACAAAGTTGGAGACATTGCTGAAGCAGTGGGACAGGAGATGGGGGTGCCCTAGGGGAGGAGCTTAAGGGCTGGAGTTTGAAGATCCTGTAAGACAGGAGGGCCCAGGATGTAGCTCAGTGGTTCCACCGCCTGCCTCACAAGCGCAAGGACCCGAGTTCGATCTCTGGTACCAAAAAACAAATAAACAAACAAAAAACTATGGGGAAAAGGACATTTGCAGTGGGAGATAGAAACATTTGATGCTAAGATGGCTGAGGTGAAGGCTTCTCAGAAGATGGTAAGGGTGAGTGAAGAAGCGAATCATTCGAGCACGCACTGCTTGGAGAAACCCAGTAAGGAGATGGTCAACACAAGGAAATCATGGGTTGTTCCTTCTGTAAAGTAAATGGTGAATGAAACAGGAAAATGGAAAAGTAAATAGGCCATTGAGCATCACAGTGAAAAGCAAGAATGTATAAATAAGCTTTGAGTTGGAGAAAGATGAGAATCTGGCCACTCCTGGCCAGAAAGGAGAAACAATTCCATGAGTTCCAGCGCTGGAATGGATACAGTGTTGGCATATTTGAGTGGTGTTTGAAGGAGATGAAATTCGCTTCATATAGCACTCTATTGAAGTAAGTAATATCTTCTGAACATGTGTAGTTTCAGACTGTCATCAAAAGAAAATGTAAGTGCAAGGTCCCGAGTTCAAACCCTAGTACCCCCCAGAAAAACGAAAAGAAAATTGAAGTCTAGCTACACATGTAGTGTATGACCTTAGCATATGAGCTTTTATGTGGCACTGAGATTTCCTCAGCTGATAAGTAATGTGGAAAGTAATTGTGGATTTATGAGAGCTGGTATGTTGCATTTGAGTTTCAGAGAGCTAATTTTGACTTGCATATTTGATTATGACTTTATGCACCATTGGGATTTAGAGGGTTCTTTTGCATCTGCACCACGTTTCTCAGCAAGGAACATGAGAACCATGCGGATAACGGCACAGTTTCTAGAGATGAGGTGTAGCTCCCGAAGAGAAATGATTATCATTGATTGGTGTGGTTCTCTATCTTAGAACTTGTGTTGTACAATTTTGTGTCTTAAAATGTTTCAAATCCTTCGTGAAGTGATGGCTTCCATATTACTACATCATAGGACCTTTGTGAGTCTTTTCCTGTATTCTTATTGGTTTCTAACCGTGAATATGACTTCAGAAGTATTACTTTATTTCTTCATGTTTCTCTGTTTATAGATGACAACCAGCTATGCTTCTTTCTTGAGGGACATGTGGGCCAAGAATTTGTAAGGGTGCCAAAGTAACCGATTTGGTTGGCTATGAAATTTGGAATGAGCTATTATTATTATTATTGTTAATATCAATATTATTATTTGGTCTACACTTGCCACTCAAGAAGAGATTATATATGTTGTGGTTTGCAAAGCTGTGACATAATACAGTTGATTCAAGATCATGACCTTGAAAATGTACCTGTTTCCTGATAATTGAGTAATCTTGATAATCCTGGCATAGTGATTCCTTTTCCAAGTGATAGAGTCTAGTCACAGAAAACAGAATTATCGGTTTCCTGCTGGGAAGCTGGTTTATTTTTCAAAGGTCTTTTTGCCTTTGTTGCATTTTCTTCAAGTATGGAACAAGTGGTACCCAGAACTGCCGAGAGCTTCAACTTTGAAAGCACACACGTGAAGCTTTGATTTCTTCTCAGGTTGGAGGATGAGACGGAACACTGAGTATTTGGGAAATATTTACCTTATGTCTGTCAGGTGTTAAAATCAAGGCGGTCTGTCAAAAGGCGAGGGGGCTTTAGGTTATTTTTCAATCGTGTTATTCTAGAGTGTCTGTAAAAACATCCAGTGACCTGGAAATCCCCTCCTTAACTAAAGAAACGAGGTTGTCAGCCATCTGCTATTACTGTATTGACTTCAGGTCTATTCAGGACAAGCCGTTTGCCTTCTGTTAAGCAGACCCTCCCTCTTTGTAGGGCAAAGAAGGTGGGAGTGGTGATAAACTTCAGAGTCGCTGGTTCAGCGGCATATAGGCCGCGTCACGGTGTTGTGCGTTAGACAGCGAACATTAACACAGTTAAAATGAATAATGTCTCTACCCGCAGCAAGACTGTCACTTTTAAACTAGGGATGCTCAAAGTGTGTCTCTTGGGTCAGCAGCATTAGTGTCCTTTGGGAGCTGTGAGTCCTTAGGCCTCCGCCAAGGCCCTTTGGATCTCCTGGTGGGATCCATCAGTCTGCACTAGCAAATCTCCATGGACTTTGATGCGTGGTCAAGTTTGCAATCCCCATACAGAAATCAGAGGCCCATAAACTGTTTTTTTTTTTTTTCTGTAAAGGGACAGATATTAAAAATGACTGGCTTTGCAGGCAATGTAGCCCTGTAAGTAGCCGTAGCCAATACGCGCATCTGTCACCAGTGGATTTGGATATGGCTGTGCTCCAGCAAAACTTTCACTGGTGAAAAAAGCAAGTGGTCCTTGAGACATAGCTTGTTGATCTCCAATCTAACACCTTTCTTACTCACTGCAAACAAACTGGAGCAGTGTCTGTGAGTTGATTCAAAGTGATTGTCGTGTGTGTGTGTGTGTGTGTGTGTGTGTGTGCGCGCGTGCACACGTGTGTTCTCTTCATTCAAAATATATATTCCTGAGCACAATGAAAATGCGAATTTTAATTGTTTGAACTTGTGACCGGGCTTGGTGGCGCACGCCTGTAATCCCAGCACTCGGGAGGCTGAGGCAGAAGGATCGCTGTGAGTTCGAGACCAGCCTGGGCTACACAGTGATTTCCAGGTCAGTCTCTACTACATAGTGAGACCCTGTCTCAAAAAACAAAACAAAACAAACAAACAAACAAAAAAAAAACTCCAAAATTGTTTGTATTTGTAAGATTATTCTATGTTAATATAAAGATGTTTGGTATAAAATTAATTCAGAGAAGATATATATTCACTTCAGCAAAAAACTCCAAAATTGTTTGAATTTGTAAGACTATTCTATGTTAATATAAAGATGTTTGGTATAAAATTAATTCAGAGAAGATATATATTCACTTCAGAGAAGTGTTAGTATGCACTTTGACTAGCCTTCCAAATACGAAATGAACAAAATCTTAATTCTAGGGCTGGGGATTTACCTCGGTGGCACCACGCCTGACTTGCAAATGCAAGGTCCTGTGTTCCATTCCCAGTACCCCCTCCAAAAAAAATCTTAATTCCAATTTTTTTTTTTTTTTTGATACTGGGGATTGAACTCAGGTCCTTGCGCTTGCTTTAATTCCAATTTTATTACATATTTTAGAACATTTATTTCAGTTGATAATGATGGACTACACTAAATGAATTTTGCCCTGACCATACTACTGATAAAGAAATGTGGTCGATCATTTCAGAATCCAGGCATTTGAAACTCCATGAACAGAAGATGCTGGCCACATGGGTGCTTGGTATCCGGCAGTTTGAACGTCGAGGATGTATTAATCGAAGGCTGAATTGATTGTATAGCCTCAGCTGAGCCAGTTTCTGATGTTTTCCTGTTCTGGGCCTGAGTTTTAACACATCGTGCCCTCTTGACTGTTAAACATACCCCCACAATTTTTTCCTCTCAAGTGCTCCTTTAGTATTTTGGTGCCCTAGTAGACTTTTCCCTGCTTTCAGCCTACATGCATAAACTTATTTCTCATCCTCATCAATCGCCACAAAGGACAAGGAAGCAAAATCTAAGCGCTTCAAAGTGGTTTCTCGTTGTTTTTTGGTCTGCTTCCCAATGCAGTTTGCTGCAGTTTTCTTGCTTTTGTAGCCAGGACAGTTTGACTCAGTTACATGTGCTCAGACATTTGACCTCCAGCAGAAGGCTTATTCCATCCAACAAAGAGTCACTAATGTTGAGAACTCACATTTATGGTTTACAGATGTTTTTTAGTATAAGGGACTTTCTTTAATGTGGATAATTGCCTTTTTAAAAAAATCCATAAATATAATTTAATAACATACCAATGTAAATTTTGACACTACTTAGTAAATATTTGCACATGTGATAAATGGCAAGTATGAACTTTTTTCTGTTCCCTTCTGTTTCTTACAACTGAAGCCAGTGGGAAACATTTTAGGGCAACAATAAAACTTACTTATAAAAGAAAGTCATCAATAAATGAACCAGGGTGTGTGAGAATATAATGGATTGTAGACAATGACAAATAAATAGAATTAGTAGAATCTGCCACATGGCCGTACTGAAGAGGGTGAGAAGGATGAAAGATCCCCACCTAAGTGCCTTTTCTAAAAGAATGTATGTGCTATGGCTGGTATGTAGATGTCCTCCAAAGCTTCATGTGCTCGTAGGAGGGTCTTTTCAGAGCTAACTGGGTGTAGGGTGTGTGATGCAGGATTAGAGGTGATTAGGGGTGTATGGTAACTAGGTTGGTTCAGCAGAGCTCTAGGTATGGATAGTGGGAGGCCCATCCTCGATGTGGGTGGCACCAGTAAACTTGTATCCTGGATGGAATATAAGTGCAAAGATGCAAGGCAGGCTTGATGCTACCTGCCTATGCTTCCACAGACTGTTTCTCCTCTGTGCTGCCCCTCTGCCATGCGCTACCCTCCCTTGGAGCCAGCTGAATGAAACCTCTATAAATTGTGAGCCAAAATAAACTTCTCCTTTAATTTTGAGTTTTGGGTATAGTTTATCTTAGCAACAAGAAAAGTGAGGCTTTTTATTTCTTGCTTGCAAGATATTTTGCATTTGTAAATTGATTTAGAAATCCTATAACCCAAATTCTAAGCCATTCTCATAATGGAATTAGATAGCCTCCCAGGAGTTGGGCATGGTATAAAGCACAGGTAAGAGAATACCAATAATGCAGGACTTGTATTCAGGAACTGAAAACCTTGAGGAACGATACAGTTGAAGAAGCTCAGTGAGACATACATATCCTCGTCTCTCTAGGGCATGTTCCTGTCCTCCTAGCCCAGCCCAGAGGAGGTGTCATGGGATGAATTCTTCTAGCGGCCAACACTTGAATCGCCTCCTGTGGAGGATAACTTGCGACAAGGAAAAAAGCACAATCCAGGCCAGAGAAACCTTGCACAGATAATGAGTTATTAAAGCGCTCTTGCATATTTTTGGCACAAGTTTAGCCCGGCATAGCCTATGAGGAGGACTCTTGGTAAATTTCTAACAGTATTAAAATGGTAAATTTCTAACAATATTAAAATTCTAACCATATTGGAGAGCGGTATTTGACCCACCTACTCCACTATTGAGCATTGCCCTTACGGGTGACTCTTGTGCATATGTGACATGGTATATGCATAATTTTATTCACAACGTCCCTAGTAATAGCGAGGGATTACAAACAACCTCAGTCTCCTTCAGCAGTGGAAAGATCGAATACCATATTTATGTACAAAGGATGGGAAAGTTGCTACAACATAAGGAAGAGGAAGAATGTCCAGCGTGTAATGTTACAAGTCATGCTTCCTATTATGTAGATAAGGAGAAACACAAGGCGTTGACTTTGACTTGGAAATCTATGAGGTAATTTCAAAGAGCACAAAGGCAAATGCTTGTCTGTGTACATGGAGTTCCTGTACTGGAATGTGTACTGGATTTGTGGGCCAAAAAACTAAAGGCGAGAATGGTGCAGTGAACTGCTAGGGACCCATTATGCTGAGCTCTCCGACTATACACCGTCTGTGACCAATTTGGTTTCACCATGATTTCTAGCTTTTTTCCACTATTGAGTATAGGGAGATGGATGGATGGATGGATAGATGACAGATAGAAAGAAAAAAAATATATATATACACATTTCTATATTTTACTGAAGCTACAAATAAGGCCACACATAAGATTTAGGAGTATACATTTCCTTTTACTTTATGTTTTTTCATTGAGTTTTTTGGTACTTTTTATTTATTTTTTTTCTTTTTCTTCTTTATTTTTTGCCTCTTTTGGAGATTTCCATTGAAAAATTTGTATAGGTTTTCAGGATAATTAAACTTATTTAAAACTTTACCAGACAAAGACTGACAGGCTTGATGTTCACACAGAAACAAAAGCCTTAAAGTTTAACAACATAAAGGTCACATATAATTTAGATTAATATACAGTATATGTTTCTGTGTGTTAACTTTTAAGTGTGCATTATACTGCAAAAGTTCTACTTAAATTGCCCTACAGAAAAACATACAAGACATTCCGTCAAATGCTTGTGGTTCATATAGCTTAACAACAGGCTAATTTAAGTCACTTAATAAGCATAAAGATGTCTTTAAAGTTGATAAGCATTTCCATCCAGGTTCTTAGATAACCAAGATAATATTTAAAAGTCAGTTTTATAACTGCAGTGTCTATTATTGTCTCTGTGCCATAACTTTCAAGTTTTTCTTGCTCAAAGATAATATACATAGCTCTTTAAGAGCATCGATTGTTATGCTGTGTCATTTAATATAACTTTTTGGCTACAATTAAAAGGTTAAATTTTCTATGTCGAAAACAATATGGTATTCTAAAATACTGAGTTGCTCTTGGTTAAACTTACAAAACTAGATTTAAAGGCAAAGTTCCCATATTTTACTAAATAAGCTTCTTGTAGTCTCATTGTTAGGCTTCTGTTACTAAAAAGTGAGCTTTGAGAGTTAAAGAGTATTCAAATGTTAACCTATGAAATGTTTTTAATAGTTCATCATAGTTTAAATCAACAACTATTACCCTAGGTTATGATATAACTTAAAAATTTGGATATATATGTATGTATACATCTAAAAATAAGCTATGCTGTGAGTCTAAGCTTTTAAGTTAAGGTTATAGAGCTAAGACTACATAATTTTAATACATACAAAGCAACTAATAAGTTCTCTCTTTGGTATAATACACGTTTGGACTTTAAACATATAAAATGATCAAAATTTGACATCTCTTTAAATTTGATACTGACATTTACACTTGATCTTTATATATTGTTTTGATTAAACAAGCATTTTAAATTGTATAAATAAGAACCAAGACCTGTCATGTAAAGGTACAAACAAGATCCCAATGATGAATGTAACTGTACTTTATACCTAAAATGTACCAATAAACTCAATGAGAAAAAAAAGAGGTTTTATAAGGTGTAACTATATTGATAATAATTAGGGATATCTTTATAGCTCTGATAAGTTTTGGAAACAGTGTTAATAACTGCAAGTAGACTTATTGTCTAATATACAAGTATTGGTACACACTGAGAAAAAAAAGAGGTTTTATAAGGTGTAACTATATTGATAATAATTAGGGATATCTTTATAGCTCTGATAAGTTTTGGAAACAGTGTTAATAACTGCAAGTAGACTTATTGTCTAATATACAAGTATTGGTACTTTTTAAGTGTACAGTGCATTTACATTCATCTTTGGGATCTTGTAGCTTTACATGACAGACCTTGGTTCTCCTTGTTTCCCCGATACCCCTGCCCTCCCGTCACCCCCTCCCACCTCCACTATTTACAAAGACTTTGTCTCCATTTTTTCCTTTTCTCATATTTTTGCTTTTCCCTTATTTCCTTTCTCCTTCCCTTCCCATTTCCCCTGCACTCTTGGCTCTTTTCTTTCTATTTCACATTGTCAATTGTACAATTTGGATCTTGTTTACACTTTTAGTTTTTCACACCATAGAAACTATTTGTTATTTACACATGTGAATCTTATTTATTTCACTTAAGAATGTGGCCTCAATATGCACCCATATTAAATACCTATATAGACAAACAAGTATTGTTTTAATACAAACTCTGCTAGACATCATTTTACTTTCCTTATCATTTTTGTTTTGACTAGTAAGGAGTTTAGAAGTACGTATCACTGTAAGTGTTGAAATACTGCTGTGATTTAAAGTTTTCTTTTGATCCTTTTTGTGTTTTTGGTTTCATTTGAATCACAGAAAATTTCTCATTCTTTGTGATTTGATGAGGTATACTTTCTGTCAAGTGTGTGATCAATTTTAGAAACTGAATGCTTTAAAAGGATGTATGCTGTAATTATTTGGTGTGGTGTAGTGATCTAGGTATGTTCATGCGTGGATCTTAATATTTAAACTAATAAATATCTATTGTGTTCACATTTTTTTT